>NW_025536108.1:0-68829 GCF_020615455.1 Coregonus clupeaformis | reverse complement strand
GTATGTGTGTGACAGTGGGGAAAAAAGTATTTAGTCAGCCACCAATTGTGCAAGTTCTCCCACTTAAAAAAGATGAGAGGCCTTGCAATTTTCATCATAGGTACACGTCAACTATGACAGACAAAATGAGAAAAAAAATCCAGAAAATCACATTGTAGGATTTTTAATGAATTTATTTGCAAATTATGGTGGAAAATAAGTATTTGGTCAATAACAAAAGTTTCTCAATACTTTGTTATATACCCTTTGTTGGCAATGACACAGGTCAAACGTTTTCTGTAAGTCTTCACAAGATTTTCACACACTGTTGCTGGTATTTTGGCCCATTCCTCCATGCAGATCTCCTCTAGAGCAGTGATGTTTTGGGACTGTCGCTGGGCAACATGGACTTTCAACTCCCTCCAAAGATTTTCTATGGGGTTGAGATCTGGAGACTGGCTAGGCCACTCCAGGACTTTGAAATGCTTCTTCACGGGCCACTCTTTCGTTGCCCGGGCGGTGTTTGGGATCACTGTCATGCTGAAAGACCCAGCCACGTTTCATCTTCAATGCCCTTGCTGATGGAAGGAGGTTTTCACCTCAAAATCTCACGATACATGGCCCCATTCATTATTTCCTTTACCGGATCAGTCGTCCTGGTCCCTTTGCAGAAGGAACAGCTTCCCAAAGCATGGTGTTTCCACCCCCATGCTTCACAGTAGGTATGGTGTTCTTTGGATGCAACTCAGCATTCCAAACACGACGAGTTGAGTTTTTACCAAAAAGTTATATTTTGGTTTCATCTGACCATATGACATTCTCCCAATCCCTTCTGGATCATCCAAATGCACTCTAGCAAACTTCGACGGGCCTGGACATGTACTGGCTTAAGCAGGGGGACACGTCTGGCACTGCAGGATTTGAGTCCTTGGCGGCGTAGTGTGTTACTGATGGTAGGCTTTGTTACTTTTGTCCCAGCTCTCTGCAGGTCATTCACTAGGTCCCCCCGTGTGGTTCTGGGATTTTTTGCTCACCGTTCTTGTGATAATTTTGACACGGGGTGAGATCTTTAGTGGAGCCCCAGATTGAGGGAGATTATCAGTGGTCTTGTATGTCTTCATTTCCTAATAATTGCTCCCACAGTTGATTTCTTCAAACCAAGCTGCTTACGTATTGCAGATTCAGTCTTCCCAGCCTGGTGCAGGTCTACAATTTTGTTTCTGGTGTCCTTTGACAGCTCTTTGGTCTTGGCCATAGTGGAGTTTGGAGTGTGACTGTTTGAGGTTGTGGACAGGTGTCTTTTATACTGATAACAAGTTCAAACAGGTGCCATTAACACAGGTAACGAGTGGAGGACAGAGGAGCCTCTTAAAGAAGAAGTGACAGGTCTGTGAGAGCCAGAAATCTTGCTTGTTTGTAGGTGACCAAATACTTATTTTCCACCATAATTTGCAAATAAATTCATAAAAAATCCTACAATGTGATTTTCTGGATTTCTTTTCCACAATTTGTCTGTTCATAGTTGACGTGTACCTATGATGAAAATTACAGGCCTCTCTCATCTTTTTAAGTGGGAGAACTTGCACAATTGGTGGCTGACTAAATACTTTTTTTCCCCACTGTATGTACAGTGCATTCGTAAAGTACTCAGACCCCTTGACTTTTTCCACATTTATTTAGGTTACAGCCTTATTCTAAAATGGATTAAATACAAAAAATGTCCTTATCAATCTACACACAATACCCCAATACCCCATGGCTTCGGGACGAGTCTCTGAATGTCCTTGAGTGGCCCACCCAGAGCCCGAACTTAAACATGATCCAACATCTCCGGAGAGACCTGAGAATAGCTGTGCAGCGACGCTCCCCATCCAACCTGACAGAACTTGAGAGGATCTGCAGAGAAGAATGGGAGAAATTCCCCAAATACAGTTGTGCCAAGCTTGTAGCATCATACCCAAGAAGACTCGAGGCTGTAATCGCTGCCAAAGGTGCTTCAACAAAGTACTGAGTAAAGGGTCTGAATACTTACGTAAATGTGATATTTGCTAAAATTTCGAACAACCTGTTTTAGCTTTGTCATTATGGGGTATTGTGTGTAGATTGATGAGAAGAAAAAAAGAAAAAAAAAGTCAAGTGGTCTGAATACTTTCCGAATCCACTGTAAACGTATCTATGTCTCTCTGGGTCTATCCACCCTTTCCATGCTGTGTTCGGTCCGCTCCTTTCTGCCTCTGTCTGGTGCTAGCTGCAGCCACCTAATGACGAACTTCTCCGTCTCTCCATCTGGATGTGAAAGTGTTTCTCTCTGACAGCACCTTCAAATAACAGAACAAAAGAGCAAAATAAATAACAACTAAAATCTTAGGAATCACAATCCAGACCTATAATGGGAAACACATCAACACATCACAATAACCACAGAGGTTTTCAATTTCAACACTGAGTCAAAAAGATCAAGCGATATAAATATCTGCCTGTGGTAGCGCCACTGTGTGGTCAATCTGAATGTGCTTGCATATGTTGAGTTTTGACAGGGTTTGGAACATGCAGTGGAGGAAAAAGTACCCAATTGTCATACTTGACTAAAAGTAAAGATACCCTAATAGAAACTGACTCAAGTAAAAATGAAAGTCACCCAGTAAAATCCTACTTGAGCAAAAGCATTTGGTTTTAAATATACTTAAGGATCCAGAACGCTGCAGCCCGTCTGGTGTTCAACCTTCCCAAGTTTTCTCATGTCACCCCGCTCCTCCGCACACTCCACTGGCTTCCAGTTGAAGCTCGCATCTACTACAAGACCATGGTGCTTGCCTACGGAGCTGTGAGGGGAACGGCACATCCTTACCTTCAGGCTCTGATCAGACCCTACACCCAAACGAGGGCACTACGTTCATCCACCTCTGGCCTGCTAGCCCCCCTACCTCGACGGAAGCACAGTTCCCGCTCAGCCCAGTCAAAGCTATTCGCTGCTCTGGCACCCCAATGGTGGAACAATCTCCCCCATGAGTCACTGACCACCTTCCGGAGACACTTGAAACCCTACCTCTTGAAGGAATACTTGGAATTGTATAACAGCAATCCTTTGTGTTTCTATGTTGGCCGGGGTGGTTCTCAATCAGAGGCAACGTGAATCAGCTGTTGCTTGTTGTCTCTGATTGGGAACCATACTTAGGTAGTCGTTTTGGCATTTGTGTGGTGTGGTATCTTGTTCCGTGTAGGTTTGTGTTGGTGAACCTGTGGACTTCACGTATCGTTTGTTGTTTTTGTTCGTGTGTTTGTACAGTCTAATAAATCATGTACGCTTATCACGCTGCGCCTTGGCCCGTTTCATCTAATGACGATCGTGACACTGTAATTGCTGCAAAAGGTGGCACTACAAAGTATTGACTTTGGGGGGTGAATAGTTATGGACGCTCAAGTTTTCTGTTTTTTTTTGTCTTCTTTCTTGTTTCTTTCACAATAGAAAATATTTTGCATCTTCAAAGTGGTAGGCATGTTGAGTAAATCAAATTATCTATAAGCTTGGCACATCTAGCCACTGGGAATTTTGCCCATTCTTAACCCTCCTGTTATGTTGTGGGTCAATTTGACCCGTTTCCACTTTTGCGTTGTCTAAAATACTAGTTAACCACTCTTTTTCGCCATGAAATTACATGACTTTTCCTCATTTAGGGTCATGAACCTAACTGCAAAAATGTGGACACACTGATGTGTTGTGGAATGTCTGTGTACATTTTGTATACAAACATGATGTTGTGGGTCATTTTGACCCGGGAGGCTTTCATGTGTATATATATTTGCACAGGTGCAAAACAAAAAAGTGTCTTTGATGTATTTTGTTTTGACTGGTCTGGTTGCACTTTTAGAATTGTGTTTGGGTTAAAAGGGCTTTCCCAAGCTTCTCCTCAGTGTGAGAGCAGCAGGTCCCTGACACAGACACTCAAAAATGAGCTCCAAAAGATTTTCAATCAATGAAGTCTTATCACAAATTCTGGACTGTGACAGTGAAAAAGAAGAAGAGGTTTCAGAGACAGAGGATATTTCAGAGATAGAGGACAATGCTGTTGATGATCCAGATTTTGTCTTCATTGAAGAGGATTCAGAGGAGGAGTCTGCCGTACCATCCCCTACATCAGATGAGAGACAGAGCATGCAACAAGCATCATCAAGAGAAGAGAAGACATGGAAGTCTAAAGATGGTCATATTGAATGGTCACCGTCACCACAACTTGAGGTCAAGGTAGACTCTCAGCTTCCAATGTAATAAAAATGGTTCCAGGACCTACACGATTTGCTGTCACTCGAGTCCATGACATACAATCAGCTTTTGAGCTCTTTTTACCCCAAGCAATAGAGAAGATTGTTCTGGACATGACCAACGGAGGGGAGCCGTGTGTTTCAAGAGAACTGGAAGCCACTGGATCGGATTGACTTGCATGCATACATTGGATTGCTCATATTAGCTGGAGTCTACCGGTCAAACGGAGAAGCAACGGCCAGCCTGTGGAATGAAGAGAATGGAAGGCCAATATTTCGGGCAACAATGTCTCTACAAGAATTCCACATAATTTCTCGGGTGATTCGCTTTGATAACCGTGATACCAGACCGGGTCGACGTGAAAGAGACAAACTAGCTGCAATCAGAGATGTATGGGATAAATGGGTGGAAATTCTACCGTTACTGTACAATCCCAGTCCTCATGTTACAGTTGATGAACGCCTTGTTCCATTCAGAGGACGTTGTCCCTTCAGACAGTATATGCCAAACAAGCCTGCAAAATATGGCATCAAAATATGGGCAGCATGTGATGCCACATCAAGCTATGCATGGAATATGCAAGTTTACACTGGGGAAGCCACCCGGCGGAGTGCCTGAGAAAAACCAGGGGATGCGGGTGGTGCTGGACATGAGTGAAGGGCTGCAAGGTCATAACATCACGTGTGACAACTTCTTCACATCCTACCGCCTTGGTGTTGAACTACAGAAGAGAAAGCTGACCATGGTTGGAACAATCAGAAAAAACAAACCTGAACTTCCCAGTGAGCTTCTGAAAATGCAGGGCAGAACTGTGCATTCCTCTAAATTTGCTTTCTCTGAAAATGCAACTGTTGTTTCATACTGCCCAAAGAAGAACAAGAATGTTCTTGTAATGAGCACAATGCACAAAGATGCATCGCTGAGTGCAAGAGAGGACATCAAGCCACAAATAATACTGGACTACAATTCCACCAAAGGAGGAGTTGACAATTTGGATAAAGTCACAGCAACATATAGTTGTCAGCGCATGACTGCCCGCTGGCCTTTGGTGATTTTCTACAACATTGTGGATGTGTCTGCTTACAATGCCTATGTCCTGTGGACTGAAATCAACCAGCAATGGAATGGTGGCAAATTGTACCGACGCCGGCTTTTCCTAGAGGAGCTCGGCAAAGCTCTCATCACTCCCAAGATCCAGAGGAGAGTCCGGCCTCTCGGTCGACAGCAGCTGCATCTGCCGTCCAGAAAATTCAAGCTGGACCATCAACACATGCCTCAATCAACCAGAAATGGATCCAGTGGATACAGGCAGTGGCAAGAAACGGAAAAGATGCCAGCTCTGCCCCCTCGACAAGACAGTAAAACAAGCACCACTTGTGTAGAATGCAATAAATACATCTGCAGAAAGCACACACACACATTGTGTTCAACATGTAGAGAGAAAGACTGAAGGGATAATATGGACCAATAGGGGGAAAAAACCTACTTGGGGAAACTGAAAAATCTTGTTTGTGAGAAAGGAAATATGTTTAACAAATAGTTCTTAAATATTGTTTAAAAAAAATAAAAAGTATTGTATTTCTTCTTTCTGAAATGTCTGATAAGACAAAATAAAGTTGTTTCTGTTTTTACTTAATTCTTTGACTGTCTTGAGTGTGTTTAAACTGTGCGGGTCAATTTGACCCGTAACATAATGGATGTCATTTTTTTCCAGCAAAGCACAAGGGTTAAAGGCAAAACTACTCTAGCTCCTTCAAGTTGGATGGTGTTGGGTTTGCCCCAGACATAGCTGTCACGAGTTACAAAGCCAGAACCCAGAAGCAGACCAGGACAAGGTAAGTTGAAACGAAGGTGAGTGTTTATTTACAAATTCAAGAGTGATGCTGAATAATCCAGGGAACAGAGCGGGCGGCGTTGATTAGTTGTTGGGGGTGCAGTGGTTGATCCCATCATGGCTCGGCAGCCGCCGACCACCAGGCAGAGGTTGGATGAAGGTTCCGGACGAGTGACTGCAGATGGAACAAAACGGAGGTAAGTAAACAACAAACCAACAAGGTGCAAAAACAACAAAACTAACGCTAGAAGCTCTAAGACTGATACTCTGGTAAACCTACTGTTCATGGCTAACGATCCGGCAGGGAATGGATGTTAGGCCAGAGCCTAAGAAGGGTGATGATCAGGACCAGGTGTGCAGATTGCTGATGGGATGCAGGTGCGGAAATCAAGAGAGCTCCCCGGAGCGTTCCAGAACCCTCGGGAAACTGGAGATCACGAGCAGAAAAACTAGTCCACAGACAGGACCCGACTCAGACTGCCGGGATCGTTACAGTACCCCCCTCCGACGAACGCCACCGGGCGGACTCCCCGGAGCGCCAGGATGGAGGCGGTAGAAGTCACGGATGAGGTCAGCATCTAGGATCTGTCGCCGCGGAATCCAACTCCTCTCTTCAGGACCATACCCTCCCAGTCCACGAGATACTGGAAACCCCGGCCCCGCCGTCTGGAATCCATGATGCGTCGCACCGTGTAGGCAGGACCACCTCCGATCATCCGAGGAGGAGGAGGAGGAGGCGGAGGAGGCAACAGAGGACTGAGGAAAACAGGCTTGAGGCAGGAGACATGAAAGGTGGGATGGACTCTGAGCGTCCTCGGTAGTTTGAGTCGAACTGCCACTGGATTGATCACCTTCTCCACCACAAACGGACCAATGAACTTCGGTAACAACTTCCTAGACTCAGTCCGTAACGGAAGATCCCGTGTGGCCAACCAGACCCTATCTCCGATGGTATAGGTGGGAGCGGGGATCCGCGACGATTCGCCTGGAGCTGATACCGGTCCGAAACTCTAAGGAGTGCCTTTCTGGCCCGATGCCAGGTCCGGTGGCAACGCAGCGAATATGGGCCTGAACAGAGGGCACTGAGAGCTCCTTCTCCTGAGAAGGGAACAAGGGAGGTTGGTAGCCATACAGGCACTGGAAGGGAGACATCCCAGTGGCAGATGTAGGGAGAGTATTGTGGGCATACTCAACCCAAGGCAACTGAGAGACCCAGGAGGTGGGGTTGGAAGAGACCAGGCAGCGTAGCGTGGATTCCATCTTCTGGTTGGCTCTCTCCGCCTGACCATTGGATTGGGGGTGAAAACCAGATGTGAGACTGACTGTAGCTCCAATGGCCAAACAGAAGGACTTCCAGACAGCAGAGGTAAACTGAGGGCCACGGTCGGAAACGATATCACTGGGCAAACCGTGGACCCTGAAAACCTCCCCTAACCAGGATCTCGGACGTCTCCGAGGCAGAGGGAAGCTTGGCAATTGGCACAAAGTGGGCGAACTTGCTGAATCTGTCCACGATAGTCAGAACGACCGTGTTCCCCTCAGAAGCGGGCAACCCAGTGACGAAGTCCAGGGCCAGATGCGACCATGGTCGCCGGGGAATAGGAAGGGGGTGAAGTAGTCCAGAGCTGGGCGATTGGTACTCTTATTCTGCGCACACACTGGACAGGCAGCAACAAAACCCCGAGTATCCTCGCCATGGCAGGCCACCAAAACGTCTGCGAAGAAACGCCATCGTCCGAGCCACGCCAGGGGTGACAAGCCATCTTGCTGGCGTGGGACCATTTGAGGACAGCAGGACGAACCGACTCAGGCACAAACAACCGACCGGGTGGACCGTTACCGGGACCGGGCTGAGTCCGAAGGGCCGCCATCACCTCCTCCTCAATCTTCCACTAACTGCTCCCCACGACGCAGTTCCGGGGAGAATTGTCTCGGTCTTGGACCCACTCTCCTCCGTCTTGGAGAACATCCGGGACAAGGCGTCCGCCTTGCCGTTCTTAGATCCAGGTCGGAACGTCAGGGAAAAATTGAATCGTCCGAAAACAACGACCACCTGGCCTGGCGGGAGTTGAGACGTCTAGCCGATTGCACGTAAGCGAGATTCTTGTGGTCAGTCCAGACAATAACGGTTGCTCCGCCCCCTCCAACCAGTGGCGCCCACTCCTCCAAGGCAAGTTTCACCGCAGCTCCCGGTTACCCACATCGTAATTCCTCTCCGCAGGCGAAAGGCGACGAGAGTAGTAGGCGCAGGATGGAGTTTACTGTCCGTGGCGCATCGCTGCGACAGGATGGCGCCAACTCCCACATCAGACGCGTCCACTTCAACGACCGAACTGACGGGCCGTGTCCGGTTGAGAGAGAATCGGTGCGTTGGTGAATCGCCTCTTCAAATCCAGAAACGCTCGATCCGCCTCCGGATTCCACTTGAAGGTCCTGATACTGGAAGTCAAGGCAGTTAACGGAGCGGCCACACGGCTGTAATCCCGGATGAATCTGCGGTAGAAATTCGCAAACCCCAAAAATCTCTGGAGCTGCAATCTCGTACCGGGCTGGGCCCATTCCAGAACCGCTCTAACCTTCTCCTGGTCCATCCTAATCTCTCCCCTGGAGATGATGTACCAGAAAGGATGTCGTGTGGGCGTGAAACTTCGCACTTCTCGGCCTTCACGAACAGGCGATTCTCCAACAATCGCTGCAGAACCTGCCGGACATGCTGGACGTGGTCGGAAGGTTCCTTCGAGAAGATCAGAATGTCATCCAGGTAAACAAACACAAAGAGACCGATCATATCTCTCAGGACGTCGTTCACCATACTCTGGAATACCGCTGGAGCATTGGTCAGTCCAAACGGCATCACCTGATACTCGAGCGACCCATCGGTGTATTGAAACCCGTCAACCACTCGTCCCCCTCTCTGATCCGGACCATGTGATACGCATTGCGTAGGTCTAGCTTGGTGAACACCGTAGCACCCTGTAAGGAGTCGAAGGCAGAACTCATCAAGGGCAGGGGATACTTGTTCTTGACCGTGATGTCATTCAACCCCCGATAATCAATACACGGTCGAAGAGAGCCATCCTTCTTACCCACAAAGAAGAATCCTGCCCCCAGGGGGTGATGACGAGGAACGAACGAGACCAGCAGCTAGGGGACTCCTTGATGTAGGTCTCCAAAGCCTCACGTTCAGGTCGGGAGATACTGTATAACCTTCCCTTGGGGTAGACAGCTCCAGGGAACAGGTTGATGGCACAATCATATGGTCGGTGGGGAGGGAGTGACAGAGCCTTCTGCTTACTGAAAACTTCCCCCCAAATCGTGATATGTCTCGGGAACCAGGGACAAATCTGGGGGTTTAGCCTCAATCACCTGACTGGGAACCGAATGGGGACAGGCAGTCTTGAGACAGTTAGCATGACAATCAAGGCTCCAACTCGTTACCTTGCCCCGTCACCCAATCGAACGTGGGATTGTGTTCCTTCAGCCAGGGGTATCCAAGGACCAGAGGAACATGGGAAGACGGCGAGAATGAAGAATGAAATCATCTCAGAATGATTCCCCGACAACAGCATCTTAACCGGTTCAGTCCTCATCGTGATACGTGCCAGACTACTGCCGTCCAGAGTGGTAGCTTCAATGGCTTCCGGCAATTGCTCCTTGGAAAGCCCCAGCTGTTCCACCAACTCGGCATCTAGAAAGCTTCCATCGGCACCTGAATCGATAAAAGCGTTAATCGCTAAGCTCTGATTCCTGTTCATAAGGGTAGCCGGGAAACGGGGTCTGACAGAGGTATTGAGAGGTCGAAACTGGCTCGCTAAAAGTCCTCCCAACTTTAGCGAGCCGCGCAGTTTGATCGACCGCCGGGAACCAGTGGCGAGGTAATGTCCCGAACCACCACAGTAGAGGCAACAGTTAGTCCTACGTCTGTGTTGGCGCTCCTCCTTGGTTAACCCGTGCCGCCCCACTTGCATGGGTTCAGAATCGGGAGACAGAACCTCTCCACTAATCCTGTGTGGTGGCCGATGATCGACGTATTCTGATCCAATCCCCGACCCGACTGGAACCTGAGGAGCTGATCGGTTGGACGGAACCCATTGCTTCTCCCTCCTTCGCTCTCGGACTCGATTATCCACCCGGAATAGACAAGGCTACCAAGCTGTCCAGGTCACTAGGCTCCGGATAGGAGATCAACTCATCCTTGAGCTGCTCCGACAGACCCTGGTAAAAGGCCGCTTGCAGAGACTCCTCATTCCACCCACTCTCCACAGCCAACGTCTTGAACTCGATCACGAAGTCGGCCACTGCTCGCGAGTTCCTTGGTGAAGCGAAAACAGGCGCCTAGCTGCGTCCCTCCCTCGGACGGAATGGTCGAAGAGCTTCCTCATCTCGGCCGTGAACCCCTGGTATGAAGCCATGCAGGGATCCTGTCGTTCCCAAACGGCTGAAGCCCACTCCAGCGCTCGACCACGCAGCAACTCAATCACAAAGGCTATCCTAGCCTTGTCTGTGGCATAAGAGTAGGGCTGTAGATCGAACACTAATCCACACTGCATAAGGAAGGAGCAGCATCTTCCCAGCTCCCCCTCATATTTATCCGCGTCGGAACCTTGGGCTCACGGAAGGCCACAGCTCCAGAAGCGGCAGGCGAGATGGGTGAAACCGGTAGTGGATCCTCCACCGGAAACTTGCGTTGGTTCTGGACCTCCGTCAGACCGGTAGAAAGGTTCCGAACTGACAACGCGATCTCCTGTAGTACCGTGCTATGATGGCCCAACATCTTCTCCTGATGGGTAATGGCATGGCGAACAGAGTCCAGGTCCGCTGGGTTCATTACTGGCCGGATCGTTCTGTCACGAGTTAAAGCCAGAACCCAGAAGCAGACCAGGACAAGGTAAGTTGAAACGAAGGTGAGTGTTTATTTACAAATTCAAGAGTGATGCTGAATAATCCAGGGAACAGAGCGGGCGGCGTTGATTAGTTGTTGGGGGTGCAGTGGTTGATCCCATCATGGCTCGGCAGCCGCCGACCACCAGGCAGAGGTTGGATGAAGGTTCCGGACGAGTGACTGCAGATGGAACAAAACGGAGGTAAGTAAACAACAAACCAACAAGGTGCAAAAACAACAAAACTAACGCTAGAAGCTCTAAGACTGATACTCTGGTAAACCTACTGTTCATGGCTACACGATCCGGCAGGGAATGGATGTTAGGCCAGAGCCTAAGAAGGGTGATGATCAGGACCAGGTGTGCAGATTGCTGATGGGATGCAGGTGCGGAAATCAAGAGAGCTCCCCGGAGCGTTCCAGAACCCTCGGGAAACTGGAGATCACGAGCAGAAAAACTAGTCCACAGACAGGACCCGACTCAGACTGCCGGGATCGTTACAATAGCGATTTCCTTGATAGCCAAAAAGCTCACTTTTAGTCTCATCTGACCAGATTACCTTCTTCCATATTTTTGGGGAGTCTCCCACATGCCTTTTGGTGAACAACAAACGTGTTTGCTTATTTTTTTCTTCAAGCAAAGGCTTTTTTCTGGCCACTCATCCATAAAGCCCAGCTTTTGGAGTGTACAGTTTAAAGTGGTCCTATGGACAGATACTCCAATCTCCGCTGTGGAGCTTTGCAGCTCCTTCAGGGTTATCTTTGGTTTCTTTGTTGCCTCTCTGATTAATGCCCTCCTTGCCTGGTCCGTGAGTTTTGGTGGGCGGCCCTAGCTTGGCAGGTTTGTTGTGGTGCCATATTCTTTCCATTTTAAATCATCGATTTAATGATGCTCCGTGGGATGTTCAAGGTTTCAGACTATTTTTAAAAACCCAACCCTGATCTGTACTTCTCCACAACTTTGTCCCTGACCTGTTTGGAGAGCTCCTTGGTCTTCATGGTGCCGCTTGCTTGGTGGTGCCCCTTGCTTAGTGGTGTTGCAGACTCTGGGGCCTTTCAGAACAGGTGTATATATACTGAGATCATGTGACACTTAGATTGCACACAGGTGGACTTTATTTAACTAATTATGTGACTTCTGAAGGTAATTGGTTAGACCAGATCTTATTTAGGGGCTTCATAGCAAAGGGGGTGAATACATATGCACGCACCACTTTTCGGTTGTTCATTTTTAAGAATTTTTTGAAAAATGTAATTTTTTTCATTTCACTTCACCAATTTGGACTATTTTGTGTATGTCCATTACATGAAATCCAAATAAAAATCAATTTAAATGACAGGTTGTAATGCAACAAAATAGGAAAAACGGCAAGAGGGATGAATACTTTTGCAAGGCACTGTACACATAGTCACTACAAAGATACAGGCGTCCTTCCTAACTTAGTTGACGGAGAGGAAGGAAACTGCTCAGAGATCTCACCATGAGGCCAATGGTGACTTTAAAACAGTTACAGAGTTTCATGGCTGTGATAAGAGAAAACTGAGGATGGATCAACAACATTGTAGTTACTCCAAAATACTAACCTAATTGACAGAGTGAAAAGAAGGAAGCCTGTACAGAATGAAAATATTCCAAAACATGCATCCTGTTTGCAACAAGGCACTAAAGTAAAACTACAAAAAATGTGGGAAAGCAATTCACTTTTTGTCCTGTTTACAAAGTGTTATGTTTGGGGCAAATCCAATACAACACATTACTGAGTACCACTCTCCATATTTTCAAGAATAGTGTTGGCTGCATCATGTTATGGGTATGCTTGTAATCGTTAAGGAATGGGGAGTTTTTCAGGATAAAAAAATAAATGGAATGGAGCTGAGCACAGGCAAAATCCTAGAGGAAAACCTGGTTTAGTCTCATTTACGTTTCACATTTTAGTCATTTAGCAGATGCTCTTATCCAGAGCGACATACTGGAAGATGAATTCACCTTTCAGCAGGGCAAAACCTAAAATGCAAGGCAAAATCTACACTGGAGTTGTTTACCAATAAGACAGTGAATGTTCCTGAGTGGACGAGTTACAGTTTTGACTGAAATCTATGGCAAGACCTGAAAATGGTTGTCTAGCAATGATCAACAACCAATTTGACAGAGCGTGAAGGATTTGGAAAGAATAATGGGCAAATGTTGCACAATCCAGGTGTGGAAAGCTATTTCTGTATTTCATTTTCAATCAATTTGCAAAAATGTCTAAAAACGTGTTTTCACTTTGTCATTTAATCCATTTTGAATTCAGGCTGTAACACAACAAAATGTGGATTAAGTCAAGGTCACCTTCTGAAGGCACTGTACTGTGGTATTCTAGTAGGAGACTGTATTAAAGTGTAGTAAGCTAGTCTGAGTGTAGTTATTTGTGATGAAATATGTGACCTAACTGCCTCACAATCCAAAGTAATAACGTTGATAGCAGGGTTGCCACGTCTAGCAAAAAATGTCTAACCCAATGACCTCTCAAAACCCTCCAACAAGGCCTGAAAAGTGGTAAAATGTGATAAAATAAAATGTTTTGTTCGCAGCAAGAGAGGAGTTGTTTATCCAATAAACTATTTTTTCATCATGTTATTGAGCGAATTAAGAAAGAATATCGACGGAATTAGCAACGATGTAGGCTAAGAAGCTAAATTCGGTTTTCCATCAAAATAATAATTATTGCGAGTTTATGAATATGTCGCAAGAGAAAATACATTTTAACTCTGCTGTGGGTTTCAGATAAATAGATGCACAATTCACTTTTGTAAAACATTTAGTGTAAATTAAGTTTGGTTTTAGTTGAATGATGACGTAATGATTAGAACTTTTTTTGTCACGATCGATTAGAGTGAGTGGACCAAGGCGCAGCGTGATGAGCGAACATACTTCTTTTTATTTAGAGAATACACGAACAAACAAAACAACAAACGATGATGTGACGTCCTAGGTTAACAACCAACACGGAACAAACCAACTGGAACAAGATCCCACAACTATTGTGGGAAAACAGCCTCTATAAATATGGCTCCCAATCAGAGACAACCAGCAACAGCTGACACTCGTTGCCTCTGATTAGGAACCACTCTGGCCAACACAGAAATACAATACATAGAATGAACACGCCCTGGCTCAACATATAGAGTCCCCAGAGCCAGGGTGTGACAGTACCCCCCCCTAAAGGCGCGGACTGCGACCGCGCCTAAACATAAACAAACAAGGGGAGGGCTGGGTGGGCATTCCTCCTCGGAGGCGGTTCCGGCTCCGGGCTTGACCACCACCCTCCAATAATCCCCCCGTCGCGCCCCTGGTCCGGTCTGGCCCCACTGGCGGGCCGGACCGGGCTGACGATGCGCACCCTGGCTTGGTGCGTGGAGCAGCTACGGGCCGGACCGGACTGACGACTCGCACCCCTGGCTTGGTGCGTGGAGCAGGAACGGGCTGGACCGGGCTGACGACGCACACCCCTGGCTTGGTGCGTGGAGCAGGAAACGGGCCGGACCGACGATGCGCACCCCTGGCTTGGTGCGTGGAGCAGGAACGGGCCGGACCGGGCTGACGACTCGTAACCCTGGCTTGGTGCGTGGAGCAGGAACAGGCCGGGCCGGGCTGGCGACGCACACCGTAGGCTTGGTGCGAAGGACAGGAACAGGCCGGGCCGGGCTGGCGACGCACACCGTAGGCCTGGTGCGAAGGACAGAACAGGCCGGGCCGGGCTGGCGACGCACACCGTAGGCTTGGTGCGAAGGACAGGAACAGGCCGGGCCAAGGCTGGCGACGCACACCGTAGGCTTGGTGCGTGGAGCAGGAACAGGCCGGGCCGGGCTGGCGACGCGCACCGTAGGCTTGGTGCGAGTGGCAGGAACAGGCCGGGCCGGGCTGGCGACCGCGCACCGTAGGCTTGGTGCGAGTGGCAGGAACAGGCCGGGCCGGGCTGGCGGCGCTGAACCGTAGGCTTAGTGCGAGGAACAGGAACAGGCCGGACCGTACTGGGAACACACACCACTGGCCTTAAACGGGGATCAGGAACGGGCCGGACCGGACTGGCAATACACCTCAGTACCTCTCGCCGTGCCTCTACAACTTCCTTCCCTCCTCTCACCAATGGCTCCCGTAACCCGGTGGCCTTCTCTCCTCGTCTCCCATTTCGCCCTGTGGCAGCCTCCTGCTGCCCAGTCGCCTCATGCCGTGTGCCCCCCTAAAAATGTTCTGGGGTTGCCTCTCGTCCGTCCGGCGACGACACTGTTGACGCGCATTGCTCCTCTCTCGCCAGGGCCTTAATCTTAGCCCATGGCCCTTTGCCCCCGAGCATGTCCTCCCAGGACCACGATTTGCCCACCTGGGCCATCGCCAACCTCTCCAGCTCCTTTCCCGGCGCTTCATCCCATGTCCAGACTGCCTGCTCCTGGACACGCTGCTTGGTCCTGGTATGGTGGGATCTTCTGTCACGATCGTTAGAGTGAGTGGACCAAGGCGCAGCGTGATGAGCGAACATACTTCTTTTTTATTTAGAGAATACATGAACAAACAAAACAACAAACGATGACGTGACGTCCTAGGTTAACAACCAACACGGAACAAACCAACTGGAACAAGATCCCACAACTATTGTGGGAAAACAGCCTCTATAAATATGGCTCCCAATCAGAGACAACCAGCAACAGCTGACACTTGTTGCCTCTGATTGGGAACCACTCTGGCCAACACAGAAATACAATACATAGAATGAACACGCCCTGGCTCAACATATAGAGTCCTAGAGCCAGGGTGTGACAGTTTTAGGCTTTTATTTTGGGAGAAAACTATGACAGCTCTTTAAAATTATTTTTATGGTAGTTAAATAACTACACTACATGACCAGAAGTATGTGGACACCTGCTCGTCGAACATCTCCAAAATCATGGGCATTAATATGGAGTATGTCCCCCATTTGCTGCTATAACAGCCTCCACTCTTCTGGGAAGGTTTTTCCACTAGATGTTGTAACATTTTTGCGGTGACTTGCTGCCATTCAGTCACAAAAGCATTAGTGAGGTCGGGCACTGATGTTGGCCGATTAGGCCTGGCTCGCAGTCAGTGTTCCAATTCTTCCCAAAAGTGTTCGATGTGTTTGAGGTCAGGGTTCTGTGCAGGCCAGTCAAGTTCTTCCACAACGATCTTGACAAACCATTTCTGTATGGCCCTCGCTTTGTGCATGGGTGCATTGTCATGCAGAAACAGGAAAGGGCCTTCCCCAAACTTTTGCCACCATGTTGGAAACACAGAATCGTCTAGAATGTAATTGTATTCTGTAGAGTTAAGATTTCCCTTCACTGGAACTAAGGGGACTAGCCCGAACCATGAAAAACAGCCCCAAACCATTATTCCTCCTCCACCAAATTTTACACTTGGCACTATGCATTGGGGCAGGTAGCGTTCTCCTGGCATCCGCCAAACCCAGATTTGTCCGTCAGACTGCCAGATGGTAAAGCGTGATTCATCATTCCAGAGAACGTGTTTCCACTGCTCCAGAGTCCAATGGCGGCGAGCTTTACACCACTCCAGCCGATGCTACCACTTTGCGGCTGAGCTGTTGTTGCTTCCACCTCACAATAACAGCTGTTGTGGTATTTTATCTTATCTTTCCGGAATGACGTATCCACTCACTGACACTTCCGGCAAGTCCGAGGCGGGTCCCTCTCTGCTCCGTTTTAGTCGGAGTGTGGGCTACCCTGAGCCACGTCTAATTGAGCGCGCAGTTTAACCTCGGTCTCCCGAGAGCAATCAGCAAGCGGAGTTAGCATCCCATCATCGTCGCCAATTGTCGTGGTAATTCTTACCAAAAGGAGAAAGACTGTATTCTTCAAAACAACTTTATTATAAGATTTGCAAAATAGAAGCAATCAATAACAACCACTCAACAGTGCATCGTTAGGAAAGCCAAATAATCAGAGTTGTCTCTCTCCTCTTCTAGAAAAAGTACAACCTATTTTGTCTATGTGACAGTTTAGCAGATGGGTGGAAACAGGGGGAGAACAGTTTAGCAGATGGGTGGACACAGGGGTGGAACAGTTTAGCAGATGGGTGGAAACAGGGACGGAACAGTTTAGCAGAAGGGTGGACACAGGGGTGGAACAGTTTAGCAGATGGGTGGAAACAGGTATGGAATAGATTAGCAGATGGGTGGAAACAGGAATGGAACAGATTAGCAGATGGGTGGAAACAAGGACGGAACAGTTTAGCAGATGGGTGGAAACAGGTATGGAAGAGATTAGCAGATGGGTGGAAACAGGGACGGAACAGTTTAGCAGATGGGTGGAAACAGGGGCGGAACATGGTGTGTAAAAGCTGATTTAGCTTGTGCAGATTAAGATAGCTGACGATGCCACCATTGTCTGTTCCTTCCTGCATGTTTCCAACCATTTAAATTCCTGTAGATTGTGAAAACAGGATGTCACATACTGAGGTCGCACCTAAAAAGCTCAGAACTCTGTACGCCCATACGTATGACTAAGTCACATAAGACAATCCTGTATCAGCAAAAAATACTAACACATAACAATGGAGTTGAAGAATGTCCATAATAAGTATATAGGTTGTATGTTGGGAGCTTTTGGGAAAGAGTACAGTTAGAAAGATATGGCATATAGAAGCAAACCGGATGGACATCATGAAAATGATCAGAGAGGTTGAGAGTAGAAGAAGTTCAGGAGAAAAAAACAAATAAAAATATAATTATTGTAAACTTGACTGTGTCCATAAAATGTAGATAGTAAGTATAAACTGGAAGTAGAGGCCTAAGCATTGTCGTTCACTAATTTACCCCAAGTAGGGAAAGGGTGGCGGGGTTGGAAAGTAATAAAGGGGAATATATATATAAAAAACATGGGGGATTGGAAGTGATGTAGACAATTACATTGATGGAAGTTACAATCTATCTGCAATATTAAGCTGATCTACCCCCCAAAAATAAAATAAAAATAAAATAAAAAATACTAACATATAACAATGGACAATTCTCAAGGTAAAAACATCGTAGTAGGTCTAATTAAACAGTATAGTATATCATTCAATCATTTCAGCCACACAGCATTTACAGTTGACCGGGGCAGCTCTGGCAGGGCTGAAATTTGATGAACTGACTTGCAGGAAAGGTGGCATCCTATGACGGTGCCACGTTGAAAGTCACTGAGCTCTTCAGTAGTCTATCACAGTGCCATCCATTTTGTCACCAAAGCCCCATAGACTACCCACCACTGTGACCTGTACGCTCTTGTTGGCTGGTCCTCACAACATATTCGTCGCCAAACCCATTGGCTCCAGGCCATCTATAAATCACTGCTAGGCAAATCCCCGCCTTTTCTTAGCTCATTGGTCACCATAGCAACACCCACCCGTAGTATGCGCTCCAGCAGGTATATCTCACTGGTCATCCCCAAAGCCAACACCTCCTTTGGCCGCCATTCCTTCCAGTTCTCTACTGCCAATGACTGGAACGAATTGCAAAAATCTCTGAAGCTGGAGACTCTTATCTCCCTCACTAACTTTAAGCATAAGTTGTCAGAGCATCTTACCGATCACTGCACCTGTACACAGCCCATCTGAATCTAGCCCACCCAACTACCTCATCCCCATATTGTTATTTATTTTGCTCATTTGCACCCCAGTATCTCTATTTGCACATAATCTCTTGCACATCTATCATTCCAGTGTTAATACTAATTGTAATTATTTTGCACTATAGCCTATTTATTGCCTTACCTCCATAACTTGCTACATTTGCACTCACTGTATATATATTTTCTGTTGTATTTTCGACTTTTATGTTTTGTTTTACCCCATATGTAACTCTGTGTTGTTGTTTTTATCACACTGCTTTGCTTTATCTTGGCCAGGTCGCAGTTGTAAATGAGAACTTGTTCTCAACTGGCTTACCATTCTTCTGCCAATGTTTGTCTATGGAGATTGCATGGCTGTGTTATCGATTTTATACACCTGTCAGCAATGGGTGTGGCTGAAATAGCCGAATCCACTAATTTGAAGGGGTGTCCACAGACTTTTGTGTATATGGTGTATCAAGTTATGCTCCAATAGACGTTGACCTAGGGGATAAATACATTCTAATCTAATAGTTTAGTCTAATCTTTAACATCATGAAAGTATTTTACTCATTCAGTTGATACTCTACACTTTCATTTTTACAAGATTCTCATCTAGCAACTCAATATTAGGAAGGTGTTCTTAATGTTTGGTATACCAAGTGTATTACAGTTGGCAAATTCTAAGGTTCCGAACAGGCATGTGAGACTGTATCTCCTCTTATGTTGTATTATGTTATGTTATGTTTTAGATATACAGTGGGTGAAAAAAGTATTTAGTCAGCCACCAATTGTGCAAGTTCTCCCACTTAAAAAGATGAGACAGGCCTGTAATATTCATCATAGGTACACGTCAACTATGACAGAAAAATTGAGACATTTTTTCTCCAGAAAACCACATTGTAGGATTTTTTATGAATTTATTTGCAAAATATGGTGGAAAATCAGTATTTGGTCACCTACAAACAAGCAAGATTTCTGGCTCTCACAGACATGTAACTTCTTCTTTAAGAGGCTCCTCTGTCCTCCACTCGTTACCTGTATTAATGGCACCTGTTTGAACTTGTTATCAGTATAAAAGACACCTGTCCACAACCTCAAACAGTCACACTCCAAACTCCACTATGGCCAAGACCAAAGAGCTGTCAAAGGACACCAGAAACAAAATTGTAGACCTGCACCAGGAAAGGGAAGACTGAATCTGCAATAGGTAAGCAGCTTGGTTTGAAGAAATCAACTGTGGGAGCAATTATTAGGAAATGGAAGACATACAAGACCACTGATAATCTCCCTCGATCTGGGGCTCCACGCAAGATCTCACCCTGTGGGGTCAAAATGATCACAAGAACGGTGAGAAAAAATCCCAGAACCACACGGGGGGACCTAGTGAATGACCTGCAGAGAGCTGGGACCAAAATAACAAAGCCTACCATCAGTAACACACTACGCCGCCAGGGACTCAAATCCTGCAGTGCCAGACATGTCCCCCTGCTTAAGCCAGTACATGTCCAGGCCCGTCTGAAGTTAGCTAGAGTGCATTTGGATGATCCAGAAGAGGATTGGGAGAATGTCATATGGTCAGATGAAACCAAAATATAACTTTTTGGTAAAAACTCAACTCGTCGTGTTTGGAGGACAAAGAATGCTGAGTTGCATCCAAAGAACACCATACCTACTGTGAAGCATGGGGGTGGAAACATCATGCTTTGGGGCTGTTTTTCTGCAAAGGGAGCAGGACGACTGATCCGTGTAAAGGAAAGAATGAATGGGGCCATGTATCGTGAGATTTTGAGTGAAAACCTCCTTCCATCAGCAAGGGCATTGAAGATGAAACGTGGCTGGGTCTTTCAGCATGACAATGATCCCAAACACACCGCCCGGGCAACGAAGGAGTGGCTTCGTAAGAAGCATTTCAAGGTCCTGTAGGGGTGCCTAGCCAGTCTCCAGATCTCAACCCCATAGAACGTCTTTGGAGGGAGTTGAAAGTCCGTGTTGCCCAGCGACAGCCCCAAAACATCACTGCTCCAGAGGAGATCTGCATGGAAGAATGGGCCAAAATACCAGCAACAGTGTGTGAAAACCTTGACCTGGTCAAAACGTTTGACCTGTGTCATTGCCAACAAAGGGTATATAACAAAGTATTGAGAAACTTTTGTTATTGACCAAATACTTATTTTCCACCATAATTTGCAAATAAATTCATTAAAAATCCTACAATGTGATTTTCTTTTCTTATTTTGTCTGTCATAGTTGACTTGTACCTATGATGAAAATTACAGGCCTCTCTCATCTTTTTAAGTGGGAGAACTTGCACAATTGGTGGCTGACTAAATACTTTTTTTCCCCACTGTACATAACTTTAGTTCAAAATACAGATACATTCCTGTTAATGTTTATTTGCATTCTTTTTTATTTCAGGGGGAGAAAGAAATGTCATATGAAGATGGACCGAGGTGGGACAACATTACTTCAGTTTTCAGTTTTGAAATGATGAAGGCCTCCATTTTCCACTTGTTATTGCACCCTTGCAGTACTACTCTGCACTACACTGTACCACCGTACTATAATCCTAATATTCTGAATTTTATGGTGATGGGGATTATTTATACAGTGGTGACTATTTATGCAGTGGTGATTATTTATGCAGTGGTGATTATTTATGCAGTGGTGATTATTTATACAGTGGTGATTATTTATACAGTGGTGATTATTTATACAGTGGTGATTATTTATACAGTGGTGATTATTTATGCAGTGGTGATTATTTATACAGTGGTGATTATTCATACAGTGGTGATCATTTATGCAGTGGTGATTATTTATGCAGTGGTGATTATTTACGCAGTGGTGATTATTTATGCAGTGGTGATTATTTATACAGTGGTGATTATTTATATAGTGGTGATTATTTATGCAGTGGTGATTATTTATGCAGTGGTGATTATTATGCAGTGGTGATTATTTATACAGTGGTGATTATTTATACAGTGGTGATTATTTATACAGTGGTGATTATTTATACAGTGGTGATTATTTATACAGTGGTGATTATTTTACAGTGGTGATTATTTATACAGTGGTGATTATTTATACAGTGGTGATTATTTATACAGTGGTGATTATTTAGATAGTGGTGATTATTTATGGAGTGACGATTATTAATGCAGTGGTGATTATTTATGCAGTGGTGATTATTTATGCAGTGGTGGTTATTTATGCAGTGGTGGTTATTTATGCAGTGGTAGTTATTTATGCAGTGGTGGTTATTTATGCAGTGGTGATTATTTATGCAGTGGTGATTATTTATGCAGTGGTGATTATTTATACAGTGGTGATTATTTATACAGTGGTGATTATTTATGCAGTGGTGATTATTTATATAGTGGTGATTATTTATATAGTGTTGATTATTTATACAGTGGTGATTATTTATACAGTGGTGATTATTTATGCAGTGGTGATTACTTATAAATTGGTGATTATTTATGCAGTGGTGATTATTTATGCAGTGGTGATTATTTATGCAGTGGTGATTATTTATACAGTGCTGATTATTTATAAAGTGGTGATTATTTATGCAGTGGTGATTATTTATACAGTGGTGATAATTTATAGAGTGGTGATTAATTATGCAGTGGTGATTATTTATAGAGTGGTGATTATTTATGCAGTGGTGATTATTTAAGCAGTGGTGATTATTTATGCAGTGGTGATTATTTATGCAGTGGTGATTATTTATACAGTGGTGATTATTTATACAGTGGTGATTATTTATGCAGTGGTGATTATTTATATAGTGGTGATTATTTATATAGTGGTGATTATTTATACAGTGGTGATTATTTATACAGTGGTGATTATTTATGCAGTGGTGATTATTTATGCAGTGGTGATTATTTATACAGTGGTGATAATTTATACAGTGGTGATTATTTATGCAGTGGTGATTATTTATAGAGTGGTGATTATTTATGCAGTTGTGATTATTTATGCAGTGGTGATTATTTATGCAGTGGTGATTATTTATACAGTGGTGATCATTTATGCAGTGGTGGTTATTTATGCAGTGGTGATTATTTATACAGTGGTGATTATTTATTCAGTGGTGACTATTTATACAGTGGTGACTATTTATACAGGGGTGATTATTTATACAGTGGTGATTATTTATGCAGTGGTGACTATTTATACAGTGGTGATTATTTCTGCAGTGGTGATTATTTATGCAGTGGTGATTATTTATGCAGTGGTGATTATTTATGCAGTGGTGATTATTTATGCAGTGGTGATTATTTATACAGTGGTGATTATTTATACAGTGGTGATTATTTATGCAGTGGTGATTATTTATATAGTTGTGATTATTTATATAGTGGTGATTATTTATACAGTGGTGATTATTTATACAGTGGTGATTATTTATGCAGTGGTGATTATTTATACAGTGGTGATAATTTATACAGTGGTGACTATTTATACTGTGGTGATTATTTCTGCAGTGGTGTTTATTTATACAGTGGTGATTATTTATGCAGTGTGATTACTTATACAGTGGTGATTATTTATGCAGTGGTGATTATTTATGCAGTGGTGATTATTTATGCAGTGGTGATTATTTATACAGTGGTGATTATTTATGCAGTGGTGATTATTTATGCAGTGGTGATTATTTATACAGTGGTGATTATTTATGCAGTGGTGACTATTTATACAGTGGTGATTATTTCTGCAGTGGTGATTATTTATACAGTGGTGATTATTTATGCAGTGGTGATTATTTATGCAGTGGTGATTATTAATACAGTGGTGATTATTTATGCAGTGGTGATTATTTATGCAGTGGTGATTATTTATGCAGTGGTGATTATTTATACAGTGGTGATTATTTATACAGTGGTGATTATCTATACAGTGGTGAATATTTATGCAGTGGTGATTATTTATACAGTGGTGATTATTTAGATAGTGGTGATTATTTATACAGGGGTGATTATTTATACAGTGGTGATTATTTATGCAGTGGTGACTATTTATACTGTGGTGATTATTTCTGCAGTGGTGTTTATTTATACAGTGGTGATTATTTATGCAGTGTGATTACTTATACAGTGGTGATTATTTATGCAGTGGTGATTATTTATGCAGTGGTGATTATTTATGCAGTGGTGATTATTTATACAGTGGTGATTATTTGTGCAGTGGTGATTATTTATGCAGTGGTGATTATTTATACAGTGGTGATTATTTATGCAGTGGTGATTATTTATACAGTGGTGATTATTTCTGCAGTGGTGATTATTTATGCAGTGGTGATTATTTATACAGTGGTGATTATTTATGCAGTGGTGATTATTTATACAGTGGTGATTATTTATACAGTGGTGATTATCTATACAGTGGTGAATATTTATGCAGTGGTGATTATTTATACAGTGGTGATTATTTAGATAGTGGTGATTATTTATACAGTGGTGATTATTTATGCAGTGGTGATTATTTATGCAGTGGTGATTATTTATACAGTGGTGATTATTTTGATAGTGGTGATTATTTATACAGTGGTGATTATTTATGCAGTGGTGATTATTTAGATAGTGGTGATTATTTATACAGTGGTGATTATCTATACAGTGGTGAATATTTATGCAGTGGTGATTATTTATACAGTGGTGATTATTTAGATAGTGGTGATTATTTATACAGGGGTGATTATTTATACAGTGGTGATTATTTATGCAGTGGTGACTATTTATACTGTGGTGATTATTTCTGCAGTGGTGTTTATTTATACAGTGGTGATTATTTATGCAGTGTGATTACTTATACAGTGGTGATTATTTATGCAGTGGTGATTATTTATGCAGTGGTGATTATTTATGCAGTGGTGATTATTTATACAGTGGTGATTATTTGTGCAGTGGTGATTATTTATGCAGTGGTGATTATTTATACAGTGGTGATTATTTATGCAGTGGTGATTATTTATACAGTGGTGATTATTTCTGCAGTGGTGATTATTTATGCAGTGGTGATTATTTATACAGTGGTGATTATTTATGCAGTGGTGATTATTTATACAGTGGTGATTATTTATACAGTGGTGATTATCTATACAGTGGTGAATATTTATGCAGTGGTGATTATTTATACAGTGGTGATTATTTAGATAGTGGTGATTATTTATACAGTGGTGATTATTTATGCAGTGGTGATTATTTATGCAGTGGTGATTATTTATACAGTGGTGATTATTTTGATAGTGGTGATTATTTATACAGTGGTGATTATTTATGCAGTGGTGATTATTTAGATAGTGGTGATTATTTATACAGTGGTGATTATTTATGCAGTGGTGATTATTTATGCAGTGGTGATTATTTATACAGTGGTGATTATTTATGCAGTGGTGACTATTTATACAGTGGTGACTATTTATACAGTAAATAGTGTGACATTTTGTTACACTTGGTGCAGTATAATTTTTTTTGGGGGGATACATTTTCTTGTTCCATGTACGCCAAATGATAGTTAGTTACTAACTAGAAAATCTGTGTAAAATGATCAATTTAGCCATGCATAAGTCTATCAAGAAATTAACCATTCATAATTGCATTGTTTTGTACTCCTGACATACCCCCAGCATGTTCCAAGACCAGCTGGCGGAGAAGGTCCGGCCTTTCATAGACTTAATAGATGACTTGAGATCCATAGGGATAGATAAGGAGCTGCCACTGCCAACCATTGCTGTGGTGGGAGACCAGAGTTCAGGAAAGACCTCTGTGCTTGAGACCCTTTCTGGGGTGGCGCTGCCCAGAGGGACTGGTGAGATTCTGTATTGTTTCCTGAATATACAAAAAAAAAATTGAAATCTATATTAGCATTTTAAATGTCATGCCCAAATCACCCAAAGTCTCTGAAAGTGGTTGTTTAACTTAGACTTGATTTGGGCATTGACTAGTTTTTGGTTTGAAAATGCTGAAGTTGGCGATTTAGGACACTGGCAAGGTAAACAACCCTGAAGCAGGTTTTCACACTATCCTTGTCCATAGACAAGGTCAGGAAATATAGACAGTACAATAGGACCACAGAGACACGGACATTGCTGAAATGTTTAGAATATTCAAATTAACTTGATAACCGCAGCAAACCTGTTAAATGCGTATTTACTGTACATGAGTTTTCTAACCATTTAGTGACACTGTAAATGTCTGACATGCTTTTAGATCATTGATTGTTCTGTTATACAGTATAATGATCTGTCATTGGTACTTGCTTGTTTACAGGTATTGTCACCAGGTGCCCACTGCTACTTAAACTGTGTAATGACAGGTCAGTGAAATGGGAGGCTGTCATCTCATACGGAGGCAAATTAAGACATGAATTTGACGAACCCTCAGAAGTCATGAGACACGTTGAACAAGGTCAGATGGGAACGAACACACACACACACACACGCACACACACACACACGCACACACATTATTTTATACTGTATATTAACCAGTGGAGGCTCCTCAGAGGAGGAATGGGAGGACCATCCTCCTCAGTGAATTTCAGAAAAATGTAAATAGTGAAACATTTAAAAAATATATATTTTTTAAATAAAACGGTACTAAATATCACCAAATAATTGATTAAAACCCACTGTTTTGCAATGAAGGTCTACATTAGCCTCAACAGCCTTCTGTAGGGTAGCACCATGGTGTAGCCGGAGGACAGCTAGTTTCCGTCCTCCTCTTGGTACATTGACTTCAGTACAAAACCTAGGGGGCTCATGGTTCTCACCCACTTCCATAGACTTACACAGCAATTATGACAACTTCTGGAGGATGTCCTCCAACCTGTCAGAGCTCTTGCAATATGAACTGACATGTTGTCCACCCAATTAAAGGATCAGAGAATTAATCTAGAACTGAAAGCATAAGCTACAGCTAGCTAGCACTGCAATACATAAAATGTGATGAGTATTTGACTCAAAGAGAGAAAAACAATAGTTGAACAGTTTTCAACAAATTAATGTCTTCAAAAATTAAGGAGAAGCAGGAGAGAGAGAGAGCTATCTATATTTCATTTTTACTTAATTAGCTAGCGAATGCAGCTAGCTAGTTTAGCCTAGTCAAACACAATGCTCAAACAGAGAGGGATGCTATGTTAGCTAGCTGGCTATGGCAATCCAACACAGGAACTCTTCCAAGTCAAGGTAAGCTTTTATGTTTAATTAGTTTTTAGCCACTGTCTCTGAAACACTGCCTGTGTCACTGCTAAACTGCTTGCTGCTGACTGAAAACTGTACTGCATCATTTTAGCAGCTGATGTTTTGTGCCCCTAAGTCTACAAGCGAAGGGAAAAGGTGAGAGGTGGAGAGTGCGTATATGGGAGAAGGAATTAGCTATACAATGATCAAAGGGATCATGCTGTTTGTATTTTGCTGCTATGAAAGTGAACTGTGATTGCGTGTGATCAGGGGTGTATTCATTCCACCAATTATGTTGAAAAATGTTTCTTAAACGGAAGCAAACGGATTGAAAAAGGGACAAACATACCTGAATTTGTCCAATAGAAACTCTCGTTTGCAACTGTTGGACTAATGATTACACCCTAGATCAGTTAGATGCAGACAAGAGTGTGCAAGGCGGTATTGAATGTGTCAATGTCTGTCACCTTGATTCCGAAAATGTCTCTCGACTTATGTTGTAAACTTTCATTTGTAGGCTAGGTTGTAGCAACCTCACGATGGGTATAGGGAAACTTAGAGTATGATATAGTAGCCTAAACTTATCGATGTGACATTGAGCTGGGTTAATGGAATACGTATGTCAGTCATCCAATATGCTGTAATAGAAAAAATGTCATCCCTGATTCAAAAAAAATATATTCTCCTTTATTTTAAACGGCCCCGACCGCCACTGACATTGACATATCTATTCTTATTTTTTGGTGGAAAAGTTGATACGGTATTTACCATAGACAACCACAGAATACGTAATATATTATAATAATAAGAGTTCTGTTGGGGTATAAATCAGACAGACATACAAAATAATAAACTCATCTGTTTTTTCCTCAATATTGTAATTGATTTAACAGCTCAGAACACGTTAGCTGGAAAGGGAGTTGGGATATGTGAAGACCTGATCACTCTACAGATCACATCCTCCACGGTGTGTGACCTCAGTCTGATTGACTTACCCGGGATCACCAGGGTAGCTGTGAAAGGACAACCAGATGACATTGGAGCCCAAGTAAGTCTAACGTTAGAGTGTATAGCTTTTGGACTTTTGTCCAGTACATTGCTTGGTTATCTCATAGCTATTGGTTCTCATCTCATGATACACTAATGATGAATTGTTTTAGCCAGGTGTACGGACTTTTTACCATAATTGCTAGAAAGGTAGCTATGATGGTTAAAGCTGGTGAAAGGTACTTTGAATGTGTTGGGTTTGAAGAAGGTTAAGCTTCAGAACCATGAAAAACAGAGTGCCCCACACAGGGCTATATCACGGGTAACAAGCGGTCGGCTACCCTCTTGTGGATTAATCAAATAACTCGGTCAAAGGCTTGCATCCTGACTGTCTGTCACATTCTTCTTCCTTTTTTGCTAGATCAACAATCTCATTACAAAATACATCAAGAATAAGAGAACCATTATTTTGGTGGTGGTACCATGTAATGTTGACATAGCAACAACAGAGGCCCTGAAAATGGCAAAAGAAGTGGATACTGAAGGCACAAGAACTCTGGGTAAAGAAATGATATAGATACATGTATTTTTTATAGGGTTTATGTATTAGCAGTTATCATCATGCTTTTCATTTGCCTTCAAGCCATTCTGACAAAGCCAGACCTGATAGACCCGGGAGCAGAGAAGAATGTGTTGGAAATTGTCCACAATGAAATCATCGTTCTCAATATGGGCTATGTCATTGTGAAATGTCGTGGTCAGAAGCAAATTGATGAAAACATGTCCATAACTCGTGCGATTGAGGATGAGTTGGAATTCTTCCAAAATCATGAACACTTCAGGTAAAATGTGTTCTTGCCATGTGTTAAGTGAACTAAGTCTCCCGAGTGGCGCAGTGGTCTAAGGCACTGCATCGCAGTGCTAGCTGTGCTACTAGAGATCCTGGTTCGAATCCAGGCTCTGTCGTAGCCGGCCACGACCGGGAGACCCATGGGGCGGCGCAAAATTGGCCCAGCGTCGTCCAGGGTAGGGGAGGGAATGGCCGGCAGGGATGTAGCTCAGTTGGTAGAGCATGGCATTTGCAATGCCAGGGTTGTGGGTTAGATTCCCACGGGGGGCCAGTATGAAAAAATGTATTCACTAACTGTAAGTCGCTCTGGATAAGAGCGTCTGCTAAATGACTAAAATGTAAATGTAACTAGCATCTTTGTTTTTGATGGCTTCACATCTGAAAATGTTCAGGGCCACAAACTGTATGTTTCAGGATTTTATGAAAAGTATATTTTCCCACATATCCACTGAGAGTGGTTCCATGTAGTATTGATGAATGGTATTTTCTTCTGAGTCCCAGGCCTTTTTATTGCTCACTCACCTCCATTCTCTTACATTTCTACATATAGTACTTTTTAACATTCAAAATCAAATAGCTAAATGATCCTTTGTGAGATCATCTTTAAACAATTCCACATGTTAATTTAGCTCATGCACATATCTCAAGCTTAAACAGACGGATTTTGATGGGGATTATTTTATTATGTTAATTAGATTTCCATGGGGGCGCGACCATTGTAGGACAAGGGGTTAACTGACATTTGTATTTGACATTTTTTATACCATTTTCGGGATGAAATACTGTGTTTGTTAAACTTCTCTTCCTTTTAATGTATAGATCCCTCTTGCATCAGGAGAAGGCAACCACCAAGTGCCTAGCCACTAAGCTCAGCAATGCCCTGGTCAAACAGATCAAGGTTAGTCCAACCACATACCCTATGATTATCTGTTTCCAGTGCACACTGGAAAACATGTGGTCTGGTACCTATTAACTTGTTGTATGTTTGCTCCTGGTCAGAAATACCTGCCCCAGATGTCAGAGAAGATAAAGGAGCAGCTGGCGGACATAAAGATTGCATTGAGTAAAATAGAGTGTGGGCCTCCCCTGGAACCTGAAGAGAAGAGAAAGTACCTCATTCAGGTGAGTCAATCTTTCACCTTTCCATCTTTCAGCTTCGTAAACGGCTTCTTTTCTACAAAATTGCCACACAAATGTATGATGTAAGGTTTGGAAACCACCACTGTTGCACAGTGGTCCAGCTGTGTTATTGTCATGGTTTGGTAAATTGTCAGGAGCATGTCCTTGGGAGACAAAGTATGTTTCTATCACTCCTATAGACAGTAAAGGCATCAACTCTGTTGCACATCCTCTGCCAATTGGATTGGTCAGATTTGCAACACAGCTGTAAGAGTAGAAGTACTGTCCAGAAAGACAAATAAAACAGCATCAAAACTTTCTCCACTCTCCCACTTCCTCCACTGTCCTTCCTTAATTTCCCACGGATTATGTTTGTCACCAGGTTAAACAATACTTTGCCTCGACAGCAGATCTTGTAAAAACACTTGGACACACCAGTGTAAGATAGTTCTTGCTTAATATCTGTAGATGACGTAAGGATGGATGGGTCTTGTGGAGCCATCTCATAAAACAGTAATCTAAAAGGACTAAATAGGAAACATTTATACAGGTAGGTTTTATTGTGTTATGTTTTTATAGTGTTATGTTTCCTTCTTCAGGTCATAACAGAGTTCAATGAGCAGATTACCCAACTGTCCACAGGGGATATTATCGTTGAGGAAAATCTATTTGAGCTCATGCGAAAGGCATTTAAAGACTGGATGGAATGTCTGAAATGTGCCGAATCAAATTGTAGGTAAAATTTTGAATAGACAGGATATTGCTCACCAAATAAATATTTATGTTTCTAAATATCCCTAATATTTACTGATATAATTATTATACTACTAATAGTTATGTCATACAATAGTGATTATAATCCATTATATCTCCAATAAATTATTAACATTGTTTTCCTCAATTTAGACAACGATGAAGTGCAACATGTGGTCAATGAATATGACAGGGAACACAGGGGAAGCGAGCTGCCCGGTTTCAGTAACTACAGGGCATTTCAACATGTTGTTCAGAAACTAGTGGCTAAACTTAAGGCTCCAGCTATGGCGACACTAGAGAAAATCAGAGGTAAGTGACCAAAAAGCCCTAGGTTTGATGTGATTTTCCAAAAGCCCCTTTATTGAACATCATGCATGGGTCTCTATGGTACTTCTGACAAGACAAACATGCCTATTATATTAAGCAGTAAGCACCCAAGAAAGCAAGTATTGGTGAATCACACCCCCATCCACAATGACAGGGCTGAAGTGGCCGGGGTCGAGAGCATTAAGTTCCTCGGTGTCCAAATCACTAATGACTTAAAATGGTCCACACACGCGCACACTTGTTAAGAAGGCAAGACAGCGCCTCTCCCCCTCAGGAGGTTGAAACGGTTTGGCATGGGCCCTCAAATCTTCAAACAGTTCTACAGCTGCACCACTGAGAGCATCTTGACTAGCTGCATCACCGCTTGGTATGGCAACAGCGCCACCCTCCATCGCATGGCGCTACAGAGGGTGGTGCGGACAGCCCAGTACATTGTTGGGGTCGAGCTCCGTGCCATCCAGGACCTCTATAGCAGGCGGTGTGAAAGGAAGACCCGGAAAATTGTTAAAGACCTGTTATGATAATTATTTAACAAACCATATCAGTGTCTCTGTGCGTCTCCCAAAAGGTTGTAAGTATTTTGGATCAAGAAACGGACAGAGCTCCCAGTTGCAATAGTCAGATCTTTATTCATTGAGAATTCTGCCACAAAATGGTCATACAATATTTTTATACGCACACGTCATACAAAAAAACCCACCCCTCTGTAGGCGGGCTGTAGTTTTCCACTTTAAAACTGCTCTCCTGACCATCAGTTCACACACACACACACACACACACACACACACACACACACACACACACACACACACTACATACACATACACACACATACATACACACACATATGTTCTTATCATAGTCTCTCTCCTCCCTAAATTGGGAGGCCTCTTTATCTTGGTTTCTCAGTTGCCTGTAGCCAGTTATCCTTGTCCTTTGTTGTCTGGCCTAACTCTTACTCGCATTGCTAAATAGTAGCACAATGTCATAATCTTTACTGGTCCTACACTCACACATTACCAGGTAGTAGATTCTAACACATCTCACACAGTTTCGGAGTGTAATAATTAGTCACTACTAAGAAAGTACTAATCATACTTAAAACAAGAACATTTCACAACTATATTTAAGGGTGGAACATTTAGTCATTACTTTTAACCTGTATGTATTTACATTTCTATATCAATCCACCCTTTGACTAAATTATCCACACTTTAATACACAGAAAATCATTAAAATTACATTTAACCTAGATATTTATAGTTCTAGGAAAACATCCAGTCTCAAACTATCTGAATCGTCGTCGTCCTCCACCAAGCCTGGTGGGTCATATTCTTCATTCCTTAGGTCGGAGTCCGGGATTGGGCCGTATCTCACCATCTGTTGGGAAACTGCATTCACCAACCCTCGGACACAGGGAATAAGACAACATCCACAAAGAACAAACATACCCATAGAAGCTATAGCTGCACACAGAACAGTTGCAACAATAGCTTTCCATTTTCCAAACATGTTATGAAACCAACCAGTCATTGATGTATTCACCCCCCAGTTCTCAGCCCATTCTTTACTTAATGCAGTGAGACCTGCCAGTGCTCTAGTTACTGTACCATCTGGGGCTGTATTGTTGGGGATAAACATACAACAATGACCTCCCACCATCTTGTAAATCCGGCCTTCTCTGCTAAAAGCATATCGAGAGCCAATCTATTCTGCAGGTCATGAGTGAGGTGGCGGATAGTTGGCCTGAGATTCTCTTCACTGCATCCCTTGTCTAATTAACAAACCTTTGTAGATGTAATTAATCCAGTCAACATTTTTATCAATTGTAACCCACCAGAAAAACGTTGTTGTAAACCCTTCTCCAATTTGATCTGTGATTCACATTACTTTGGTGTCTATAACATTGATAATCTCCGGGGGTCATGGTGAATTGGGGTGCCTTAGTATTATCCTTTTTAAGAGTGGTTATTTTAATATCAGAACAATTAGGTGAGGTTTGGTTTGATCCCAAATCTATCACACAAGAGAACATGGTCTGAGACATAGGTGCAGTTAGAAGGTTTGGCCTACCTGTTGAACAGGCATAATAATTAGTTTGACCCAATGCCCTAGCTGTGTAGTTCACCCACCTTAACCAGAAGTTCTCATTTGAAATTGCTTCTACTTCTCCTTGGTTAATTTCCTGCAAGAGGAAATATTCTACCCTTGGTGGTTTAGTGCTATTTAGGATTCCTTCTGAGGGCCTTCCAAGGGGTGTTAGGCTAGTTTTTGATACCTCTGGTGATAACATTGGATCTACCTGCTGATCTGTCTCGGGGGTGGAAGATTAATTTCTCTCCTGTAAAATGAACCTCAAACATATATCTGCCCCGGAATCATCAACACAGGCCCAATAGTTCCTTGCAATGTCATCTTGCATAATTTACTTTACCGTTATCACCAGTTCCGTTTTATATTTATCATGGGTTTGTTTGATTCCCCATCGGTGTACTGCGTCCATCCCATTCTCATAGTATGTTCCCCAGGTATGTTTAAACACCCTTGCCCAAGGACATGAGCGTTCCCCAGTGCAAATGTATTTACCATACCTTCTAGGACCTAACTTTCTTGTACACGCCCCCTTCTTACCAAAGCCCCCAAAACCTCCTATCTCTTCATGGGAGGTCGAATGGTATCTTGAATCCCCCATCTTATCCTAAACTGACTTTAACTATAAAATAATAATTTCCCTGTTTAGGTTGACCTGGATTAATCCATAATATGGTTAACACGATGATGCAGCTCAGAGTCCCCCAAAATCCCCAAAACCGCCATCCCAATCCTGTCCCTGACATACACCTGCTGGATGTAGCTCAGTTGATAGAGCATGGTGTTTGCAACGCCAGGGTTGTGGGTTAGATTCCCACAGGGGGTATGAAAAAAATTATAATGTATGCACTAACTAACTGTAAGTCGCTCTGGATAAGAGCATCTGCTAAATTACTAAAATGTAAATGTAAATGTACTTCCCACACCTCTATAAACACCCCACAGTGATGAAAGGTCGGGGTAGGGTTTCTTCGTTAACAGAGTTTACCCCCGAACCCTAGTGGTACAGTTCTTCTCTTTAACTCAGTGTGTAATCAACGGTGTTGGTATGTGGGCCTTCCTTTTTGGCAGTGGGTAACGTGGACCCAAGTGTCTCTCTCAGCTATTCTTATAGCGAAGGCAGTTACCAATAGAGCTTGGTATGGTCCCTCCCTGTCACGCTCGTCGATAGAAGTGGACCAATGCGCAGCGTGATGAGTGAACATACTTTATTTAGATTCACCACACGAAACAAAAACAACAAAACGATACGTGATGTCCTAGGTAACAGACACAAACCATACACGGAACAAGATCCCACAAAACACTGTGGAAAACAGGCTGCCTAAGTATGGTTCCCAATCAGAGACAACAAGCAACAGCTGATACTCGTTGCCTCTGATTGAGAACCACCCCAGCCAACACAGAAACACATGAGCTAGATAATCAACCTAGAACACAAAACACATAGAAACAACACACCCTGGCTCAACATAACAGAGTCCCAGAGCCAGGGCGTGACAGTACCCCCCCCCAAAGGCGCGGACAGCGACCGCGCCAAACATAAACCGAACAGGGGAGGGCCGGGTGGGCATTCCTCCTTGGAGGCGGTTCCGGCTCCGGGCTTGACCACCACCCTCCGTAGCGCCCCTGATCCGGTCTGGCCCCGCTGGCTGGAGCTGGACTGGACATCGGTGGAGCGGATTGCTTAGGCTCCGATGTGGAGCAGCTGACCGGTACCTGACCAGGCACCGGTGACCCAGGCACGGGCTGGGCCGGACTGACGACGCGCACCACAGGCTTGGTGCGGGGAGCAGGAACGGGCCGGACCGAGCTGGACGACGCACACAACAGGCTTGGTGCGGGAGCAGGGACGGGCCGAACCGGGCTGGACGAGCGCACTACAGGCTTGGTGCGGGGAGCAGGAACAGGCCGGGCCGGGCTGGCGACGCGCACCATTGGCTTGGTGCGGGGAGCAGGAACAGGCCGGGCCGGGCTGGCGACGCGCACCATTGGCTTGGTGCGGGGAGCAGGAACAGGCCGGGCCGGGCTGGCGACGCGCACCATTGGCTTGGTGCAGGGAGCAGGCACAAGCCGGGCCGGGCTGGCGACGCGCACCATAGGCTTGGTGCGGGGAGCAGGAACAGGCCGGGCCGGGCGACGCGCACCATTGGCTTGGTGCGGGAGCAGGAACAGGCCGGGCCGGGCTGGCGACGCGCACCATAGGCTTGGTGCGGGGAGCAGGAACAGGCCGGGCCGGGCTGGCGACGCGCACCATTGGCTTGGTGCGGGAGCAGGAACAGGCCGGGCCGGGCTGGCGTCGCGCACCATTGGCTTGGTGCGGGGAGCAGGAACAGGCCGGGCCGGGCTGGCGACGCGCACCATTGGCTTGGTGCGGGGAGCAGGAACAGGCCGGGCCGGGCTGGCGACGCGCACCATTGGCTTGGTGCGGGGAGCAGGAACAGGCTGGGCCGGGCTGGCGACGCGCACCATAGGGCTTGGTGCGAGAGGCAGGAACAGGCCGGACCGGGCTGGCGACCGCGCATCACAGGCCTGGTGCGAGGGACAGGAACAGGCCGGACCGCACTGGGAACACACACCACTGGCCTTACCCGGGGATCAGGAACGGGCCGGACCGGACTGGCAACACACCTCAGTACCTCTCGCCGTGCCTCTACATTTTCCTTCCCTCTACTCGCCAATGTCTCCCCGTAACCCGGTGGCCTTCTCTCTCGTCCACTAACTCACCCCTTATCTGCCTCCAGCAGTCCCGCCGTCCACGGTGTGAGCCCCCCTAAAAATGTCTTGGGTTCGTCTCTCCCCGTGGCTATGGCCTCCATGGCTCTCGCCAGACTCTCCAGCCTCTGCTCCCAAGTCCAACCTCTCTCTCCTCCTCACGCGGCTTGACCCAGTCGAGGGTTGATATCCATTACAGTCCTCTCTGGCGTTGGCTCCTGGACACGCTGCTTGACCCAGTCGAGGTGGATATCCGCTAGATTCACCTCTGGCGTTGGCTCCTGGACACGCTGCTTGGTCCAGTTATGGTGGGATCTTCTGTCACGCTCGTCGATAGAAGTGGACCAATGCGCAGCGTGATGAGTGAACATACTTTATTTAGATTCACCACACGAAACAAAAACAACAAAACGATACGTGAAGTCCTAGGTAACAGACACAAACCATACACGGAACAAGATCCCACAAAACACTGTGGAAAACAGCCTGCCTAGGGTATGGTTACCAATCAGAGAAAAACAAGCAACAGCTGATACTCGTTGCCTCTGATTGGAGAACCACCCCGGCCAACACAGAAACACATGAGCTAGATAATCAACCTAGAACACAAAACACATAGAAACAATACACCCTGGCTCAACATAACAGAGTCCCAGAGCCAGAGCGTGACACTCCCAGCGTGACTGCTTTCAATCCTTTTTCCTCAACGATTGGATCCACACCCAGTCTCCAGGTTGTATACTATGAGTCACCTTCTCCTTTAATTCTCCTCTAGAACAAAAATTCTTAGACATACGGGTATGGTTACGAACAATTTTCTCATGTGTTCTGCTATTGTATTCTCTAGTTCTATGTCTGCCTTTTCTGGTCCTGCCAACTGTGGCATTCTGTAAGGTCTTTCAAACACTTTCTCAAAGGGGGACAACCCAATTTATCTGGTGTTACCCTAATCGTCATTAATACTATCGGTAGACATTGTACGCAATTTCTTCCTTTCACTCCGTGATAACTCTATAAAATCCATTTCCAATTGCTGGACTGGATATTTTGACAGGGGGATATTCCCCCTGCGGTGCTCTCTGTCTACCTTGGTGATTTTTTTTTTTATTTGTAAAAAAAATTTAGTAATTCGTTATACCATAGGCCACAAAGTGTTTCCTAACCTGCTCTACCATCTAACCTGCTCTACCATTCCCCCTATTGACACATTGTTTTACCTTTATGTCAATATTTCTGCATATCAAAACAGTGACTTAATAAATGTAATATGCCAGACATTATCTCGTAGGATTGCCCCTTTCTTTACAGTATGAACATTAATATGTATTCACTAACTGTAAGTCGCTCCGGATAAGAGCGTCTGCTAAATGGCCCAAATGCAAAATATAATCAAGAACATAGGAAATATCTGTTTCTCCGTATATTGTTCCTGTCACCCTTCTTAATGTCATAATTCACTCATTTGTCAATATAATCCCTTACTGCATATACAGTGGGGAAAAAAAGTATTTAGTCAGCCACCAATTGTGCAAGTTCTCCCACTTAAAAAGATGAGAGAGGCCTGTAATTTTCATCATAGGTACACGTCAACTATGACAGACAAAATGAGGAAAAAAAATCCAGAAAATCACATTGTAGGATTTTTAATGAATTTATTGGCAAATTATGGTGGAAAATAAGTATTTGGTCACCTACAAACAAGCAAGATTTCTGGCTCTCACAGACCTGTAACTTCTTCTTTAAGAGGCTCCTCTGTCCTCCACTCGTTACCTGTATTAATGGCACCTGTTTGAACTTGTTATCAGTATAAAAGACACCTGTCCACAACCTCAAACAGTCACACTCCAAACTCCACTATGGCCAAGAGCAAAGAGCTGTCAAAGGACACCAGAAACAAAATTGTAGACCTGCACCAGGCTGGGAAGACTGAATCTGCAATAGGTAAGCAGCTTGGTTTAAAGAAATCAACTGTGGGAGCAATTATTAGGAAATGGAAGACATACAAGACCACTGATAATCTCCCTCGATCTGGGGCTCCACGCAAGATCTCACCCCGTGGGGTCAAAATGATCACAAGAACGGTGAGCAACAATCCCAGAACCACACGGAGGGACCTAGTGAATGACCTGCAGAGAGCTGGGACCAAAGTAACAAAGCCTACCATCAGTAACACACTACGCGCCAGGGACTCAAATCCTGCAGTGCAAGACGTGTCCCCTGCTTAAGCCAGTACATGTCCAGGCCCGTCTGAAGTTTGCTAGAGTGCATTTGGATGATCCAGAAGAGGATTGGGGAGAATGTCATATGGTCAGATGAAACCAAAATAGAACTTTTTTGGTAAAAACTCAACTCGTCGTGTTTGGAGGACAAAGAATGCTGAGTTGCATCCAAAGAACACCATACCTACTGTGAAGCATGGGGGTGGAAACATCATGCTTTGGGGCTGTTTTTCTGCAAAGGGACCAGGACGACTGATCTGTGTAAAGGAAAGAATGAATGGGGCCATGTATCGTGAGATTTTGAGTGAAAACCTCCTTCCATCAGCAAGGGCATTGAAGATGAAACGTGGCTGGGTCTTTCAGCATGACAATGATCCCAAACACACCGCCCGGGCAACGAAGGAGTGGCTTCGTAAGAAGCATTTCAAGGTCCTGAGTGGCCTAGCCAGTCTCCAGATCTCAACCCCATAGAAAATCTTTGGAGGGAGTTGAAAGTCCGTGTTGCCCTGCGACAGCCCCAAAACATCACTGCTCTAGAGGAGATCTGCATGGAGGAATGGGCCAAAATAACAGCAACAGTGTGTGAGAACCTTGTGAAGACTTACAGAAAACGTTTGACCTGTGTCATTGCCAACAAAGGGTATATAACAAAGTATTGAGAAACTTTTGTTATTGACCAAATACTTATTTTCCACCATAATTTGCAAATAAATTCATTAAAAATCCTACAATGTGATTTTCTGGATTTTTTTTTCTAATTTTGTCTGTCATAGTTGACGTGTACCTATGATGAAAATTACAGGCCTCTCCCATCTTTTTAAGTGTGAGAACTTACACATTTGGTGGCTGACTAAATACTTTTTTTCCCCACTGTAAGTAAGCAGTGATATTTTATTCCAGGTATCTATTTTAAAAAAAAATTGATATGTTGTCTCCTACTGTCCCTTAACATATACTGTAGGGGATTTTCCTCAGTCCTGAAAAATAAATAAAAAAAATAATAATCCCTCTCAGAACACATCGGATAACTCCATGTTTCATTAAATTCACTAAACCTATAAATAACAAGCCAATAACCACCTTCCGGTAATCTACTGATTTAAACCTGTTGCATTAATTTATTAAAATATAAACCTATTGTTTAATAAATCCACTGTTTGCATTGAACACATCTCTCAGTCTCTCTAGGTATTGACTAATAGTCTCACTGTCTCCCTGCTTACACTCGTGGACTTTGGAGAAGTCGGCATGTCTGTGATAATATTCTCTCAGATTATCACAGAGTTGTGCCAATTTATCTCCATAAGCCCCTCCCTCTTCCCACTCTAACACCAGGGGGTTCCCATCTCCGGAACCCAGTTTCCCTTACTGCTGCTCAGTCCTTCAACACTATCTGTCTGACTGCCCTCTAGTTCCCCTGTATTCAGCTTAAAGCTGGCGGTCAGCCCGTCCATATCTCTTTGAAACTGCTGTACCCCTGTCTTAGGGTGGGGTATCCCTTCCGCTGCTCTCACTACATCTATCGGCTTTGTTTACTAAATCCTGGCATTAGTAAATTATATCCACACACCACCAAAAACGAATAACATATTTGCATAAACATAACTAGAAAGCATGAATTTAATGACATTCTTGCTTAAACAATGCTTCTTTCTCATCACCCACTCTATTGCTGACTTTCCATCTAACATTACTTTCAACATTTCTCAAATCTAATTACCTCTGTTATCAACTAAAATTATAGCCACCTCTTATGAAACCTCCCAATCTGTAATTGTTTAAAATACAGCAGATATAGGTAACTGTGCTTTCTAAGTAGGCTACAAATAACACCAAACACAAATGCCATAGTTGACCAGCATATATTGAATTTATCTCCATAGTATTCATTTCCAATGTAGTGATTGACATTCCTTAATGGAGACCCTAAATTGGCTTTGTACAATAATATATTAATTATGTCTCACCCATGATGTACGTCTCTAGCCTCTCAAATTCCCATAATCAAATATACTCCCAGCAGAAAAAAAAAAAAAAAGACTGTGATTTCCAGGACACTGCCCCTTTGTTTCTGGCCTCACTATCTCCGCTAGAGTTGGCATGACTGAACTCCCTTTAGGTCTCTCTTAATGAGTGTTGCTGTGCCCCAGCCAATCAGGGCCTTTTTAATGGTTCTGCTTATCTCTGGTCTCATTCCACTGGGGAATGCTATATTTTTAGTTGCTGATGGTAGGGTGTATCATTCCCCTGTCTCTGGTCTGGCTCGGGTATGCCACTGTTTACGTTAAACACATCTTTAACCCTCTTCTAAACAATAAGTGTCTCTGTGCGTCTCCCAAAAGGTTGTAAGTCTTTTGGATCAAGAAAGGGACAGAGCTCCCAGTTGCAATAGTCAGATCTTTATTCATTGAGAATTCTGCCACAAAATGGTCATACAATATTTTTATACACACACGTCATACAAAAAACCCACCCCTCTGTAGGCGGGCTGTAGTTTTCCACTTTAAAACTGCTCTCCTGACCATCAGTTCACACACACACACACACACACACACACACACACACACACACACACACACACACACACACACACATTCACACACATACACACACACGTTCTTATCATAGTCGCTCTCCTCCCTAAATTGAGAGGCCTCTTTATCTTGGTTTCTCTGTTGCCTGTAGACAGTTCTCCTTGTCCTTTGTTGTCTGGCCTAACTCTTACTCACATTGCTAAATAGTAGCGCAATGTCATAATCTTTACTGGTCCTACACTCACACATTACCAGGTAGTAGATTCTAACACATCTCACACAGTTTCGGAGTGTAATAATTTGTCACTACTAAGAAAGTACTAATCATACTTAAAACAAGAACATTTCACAACTATATTTAAGGGTGGAACATTTAGTCATTACTTTTAACCTGTATATATTTTAATTTCTATATCAAGACCCCATCCACCCAAGCCATAGACTGTTCTCTCTACTTCTGCACGTAAGCGACTCCTGAACAGGCTCCTGAACAGCTTCTATCCCCAAGCCATAAGACTGCTAAACAGATAACAGAATGGCTACCAGACAATCTGAGTTGACCCCTGTATTTATTTGTATAAATTTTTTTTGTCTCTATGCACACTCACAGAACTCTACAGACGCACACACACTGTCGCTCCCACACACACACACACACACACAACTTGCTCAAACACATAACATCCACACACATTTATACTGACTCTAAACACACACACACACACACTCACATGTATTCATCATATACACAGCTGCTACTCTGTTTATCATATATCCTGATGCCTAGTCACCTTACCCCTATACATATCTACCTCTATCACTCCAGTATCCCTGTCACCTTACCCCTATACATATCTATCTCCATCACTCCAGTATCCCTGCACATTGTAAATATGGTATTGGAACTGACCCTGTATATAATCACCTTACCCCTATACATATCTACCTCTATCACTCCAGTATCCCTGTCACCTTCACCCCATACATATCTCATCTCCATCACTCCAGTATCCCTGCACATTGTAAATATGGTATTGGAACTGACCTTGTTTATAGTCACCTTACCCCTATACATATCTACCTCTATCACTCCAGTATCCCTGTCACCTTACCCCTATACATATCTATCTCCATCACTCCAGTATCCCTGCACATTGTAAATATGGTATTGGAACTGACCTTGTTTATAGTCACCTTACCCCTATACATATCTACCTCTATCACTCCAGTATCCCTGTCACCTTACCCCTATACATATCTACCTCTATCACTCCAGTATCCCTGTCACCTTACCCCTATACATATCTATCTCCATCACTCCAGTATCCCTGCACATTGTAAATATGGTATTAGAACTGACCCTGGAACTGACCCTGTATATAATCACCTTACCCCTATACATATCTACCTCTATCACGCCCGTATCCCTGCATGTTGTAAATATGGTATTAGAACTGACCCTGGAACTGACCTTGTATGTCGTTTCTTACTTCTCATCCTTTTATTATTTCTTATTTTTATTCCTCGAGTGTTTTTGTTCTACCTTGTGTTATTTTTATGCTTCATTGTTGAGTTTAGAGCTTGCAAGAAAGGGATTTCATTGACCTTGTGCACGTGACATTAAACTTTAATTGACTAAATAGGATAGTTCATCCAAATGTTTCATACTTCGTGTCCAAATGATCCTAATGTATCTCAAATTGTGTAACTCCAATTAAGTTATTTATTGATTATTTGGACATGAAGCACAAACAAATTCTAATATTGGGACTATTGACTTCATTTTGTAATCTGGCTGAACTACCCCTTTAAATATAAACATTTTGTGGACTCTCTTTACCAAATTCATTTGTTTTTGTTTTTCAGAAATGGTGCAGAAGCAATTTGATCATTTGTCCAGAGAGAGCTTTAAGAATTTTCCCTTATCTTCAAAAAAGTTCTCAACGGTAATTAAAATAGTAAATTGTTAAGCACTCTGAAATGATAATCATACAATTCTGTATTCTGTGATTTTAGCCTGAATTGAAATCTTACGAGGTTAGTGGGACTAGCAAGAAGGCAGGAAAACATGAGGCAAAGTAGCACTTAAAAATCACAATATTTTTTTGTGAGGAATTCAAATTTACAGGTTGTCCTTTGTAGGATTGTAGCCTGAAATGTTCAAAATAAAACACCACAAGATACTTAAAGCATGTCGAACTTAACTTTTATCTGAAACATTAACATTAGCTCAGCTGGTAGAGCACGGCGCTTGTAACGCCAAGGTAGTGGGTTCGATCCCCGGGACAACCCATACACAAAAATTTATGCACGCACGACTGTAAGTCGCTTTGGATAAAAGCGTCTGCTAAATGGCATATTATTATTATATTATATACTGCCTCTCTGCATCCAAGGTTCTTTATGTGCTCATGATATCTTAATCTTTGTTTAATCTCATAGAAAAAAATTGAAAGAATCCAGGAATATCAGTCAAAAATAGTGAAGGAGAGGATCAAGGAGCAGTTTGAGATGGAGATGCAGGTCTACACACAGGATGAAATCTTCAACAAGCATAATCTTGAGGAGGGGGAAACAAGAGACAACTCAGAGCACGACACCAGGAGCAAGTACCCAGGGCTGCTCAAGTCATACTATGAGGTACAATGCAACACAAGTACTGTAAAGTATGTTTTGCTTAAAGAGAATAGGAGAAGTTCCAGAAATAAAATGTAATTAACTAAAACCTGCAGCTGGCAGTGCCTTGCAAAAGTATTCATCCCCAGTGGCATTTTTCCTATTTTATTGCATTAAAGCCTGTAATTTCCATTGATTTCTATTTGGATTTCATGTAATGGACATACACAAAATAGTCCAAATTGGTGAAGTGAAATTTTAAAAATTACTTGTTTCAAGAAATTCTAAAAAATAATTAACGGACAAGTGGCGCGTGCGTATGTATTCACCCTCTTTGCTATGAAGCCCCTAAATAAGATCTGGTGCAACCAATTACCTTCAGAAGTCCATAATTAGTTAAATAAAGTCCACCTGTGCAATCTAAGTGTCACATGATCTGTCACATGATTTCAGTATATATACACCTGTTCTGAAAGGCCCCAGAGTCTGTAACACCACTGAGCAAGGGGCACCACCAAGCAAGCGACACCATGAAGACCAAGGAGCTCTCCAAACAGGTCAGGAACAAAGTTGTGGAGAAGTACAGATCAGGGTTGGGTTATAAAAAAATATCAGAAACTTTGACCATCTCACGGAGCACCATTAAATCCATTATAAAAAATTTGAAAGAATATGGCACCACAACAAACCTGCCAAGAGAGGGCCGCCCACTAAAACTCACAGACCAGGCAAGGAGGGCATTAATCAGAGAGGCAACAAAGAGACCAAAGATAACCAGCTGCAAAGCTCCACAGCGGAGATTGGAGTATCTGTCCATAGGACCACTTTAACCGTACACTCCACAGAGCTGGGCTTTATGGAAGAGTGGCCAGAAAAAGACAGTGCTTAAAGAAAATAAGCAAACACGTTTGGTGTTCGCCAAAAGGCATGTGGGAGACTCCACAAACATATGGAAGAAGGTACTCTGGTCAGAATCAAATAAAATTGAGCTTTTGGTCATCAAGGAAAACGCTATGTCTGGGCGCAATCCCAACACTTCTCATCACCCCGAGAACACCATCCCCACAGTGAAGCATGGTGGTGGCAGCATCATGCGGGGGATGTTTTTTCATCGGCAGGGACTGGGAAATTGGGCAGAATTGAAGGAATGATGGATGGCGCTAAAAACAGGGACATTCTTGAGGGAAACCTGTTTCAGTCTTCCAGAGATTTGAGACTGGGACGGAGGTTCACCTTCCAGCAGGACAATGACCCTAAGCATTCTGCTAAAGCAACACTTGAGTGGTTTGGGGAAACATTTAAGTGTCTTGGAATGGCCTAGTCAAAGCCCAGACCTCATTCCAATTGAGAATCTGTGGTACGACTTAAAGATTGCTGTACACCAGCGGAACCCATCCAATTTGAGTTTGAGTTTGAGTTTGAGTTTATTTTTACAGGGACAGTGCACATTAATCAACGTTTCAGTAAAAGTGCCGGTTTTAGCCAGCCGGCTAATTTTCAACCGCAGTCCCTGGGCAGTCCCCCGGAGCTGGAGCAGTTTTGCCTTTAAGAATGGGCAAACATCCCAGTGGCTAGATGTGCCAAGCTTATAGAGACATAAACCAAGAGTCTTGCAGCTGTGATTGCTGCAAAAGGTGGCTCTACAAAGTATTGACTTTCGGGGGGTGAATAGTTAGGCACGCTCAAGTTTTCTGTTTTTTTTGTCTTATTTCTTGTTTGTTTCATAATAACAAATATTTTGCATCTTCAAAGTGGTAGGCATGTTGTGTAAATCAAATGATACAAACCCCCCAAAAATCCATTTTTATTCCAGGTTGTAAGGCAACAAAATTGGAAAAATGCCAACGGGGATGAATACTTTCGCAAGCCAATGTAGCGTACTTATCGACAAACTTTCTCATCAGGGTCTTCCACAAATTTGGGGAGATCTCAACGTGTATGTATGGACTACAGCTAGCCTGGTACTCCACCCCAGAGACAGATTAGAGATTGGACACAGGTTTCGCATCAAATAAAATCTATTGTATTCATCACATACACAGTTTACAGCTGGTATAAAGGTGCAGCGAAATGCTTTTGTGCTAATTCCCTCAACAATGCAGTACCGTGCTGATATACCGTGTGTTATAGGGATATAATGCACGCTCTAGAATGCCCTTCAAGCCAATCAGAAACGATTATTCAACAATGCCATGGTATATTCAATAATAACATTATGATGCATTTACATTACACAGTATAATCAAAATGTCCATATGGCAGCCGTGTTTACTCCCGATGGGCAATATTGACCAATAGCTGTGTAACTGAAAATCTAGAATTTGAATTTGAATCCACATACTTGTCATTAATGGATAAATAGAATGCTCAAAGGTGGTAACATGGCGTCCGTTCTAAAAGTTAGCCCAACTCTCTATGTACAGTATATAGCTCTGCTCCAGCCTGTACAATGAATCCATGACATCATCAATGGGCATGATCAGATCTCTCATGAATGCTTTTTTGACAAATCTTTCAAACATGAATTGTTGTGGCAGGGTTGCTTTATGGTAAGTTGCATTTTGCGTACCAATCCAACTCTGAAGTCTATATGTTCAACTTGCTGAGCCTTGGTTGCCGTTTGGCAATATTTTGGTGCCTTGTGGCCATCTCATCACTTCAGGCCCTCACGCTCCCTCCCACCTCACCTCTCTCTCAGCTCTTTCACCTATCTCACCTCTCTCACAGATTGTGGTGCAAAGACTGGCTGACCAGGTGCCCATGCTGATCCGTTACTTCATCCTCAAGCAGTCAGCCAAGATTGTGTGCAGTGAAATGCTGGAACTGCTACACAGAGACGACACTGATAACATCCTACAGGAGAACTTGGAGATCGGACACTATCGTGCAAAGTTGCAGGCCCAAGTGGAACGCCTTTTACTGGCCAATGACAAAGTCAGCAGCCTCTGAGAGGGTGAAGTCTAGACAGTTACAAAATTCAGAGATGTTGCCAAAAAAAAGAAACAGTTTAATTAACTGCTGGATCAGTGTCCCAAAATCGGGACAGTTGCTGCTCAATATGCAATATTTGAATAGAATGGCGTTGTTAACAACAGCCAACTTTCTGGGACATAGACATGTCTTATATCGTCAGAAAGCTTAAATTATTGTTAATCTAACTGCAGTGTCCAATTTACAATACCTATTACAGTGAAAAAATACCATGCTATTGTTTAGGATAGTGTACAACAACAAAACACTTTTATCAAGGCAACTGGTTTGATACATTCACCTCTGAAGGTAAATAATGTACTTACATTCAGTAATCTTGCTCTGATTTGTCATCCTGAGGATCCCAGAGATAAAATGTAGTGTAGTTTGGTTGATGAAATCAATTTTTATATCCTAACTGTTATGATTTAACTGGATAAGAACCCAAATGCAGACAAGTACACGAAGCCATAGAAGTTTTAACAGGTTTATTTACAATGTTCAAAGTCCAGGTTTCCAAATATATGGGAAGAGCAAGTCCAGGTTACAGGGAGGGTAACAGATCCAGATCAGGGAGCAGGTGTGGTACCGTAATGTCCTAGTGTCCGTGATGAGTCCAAAAGAGAGGTCCGGTAGAGCAGGTGGTGGTGGCAGGAGGAAGCGGAGGCAGGAGTCAGGTTCCAAATATCTGTGGCACAGGAGAAAAAAGTAAATAGAACAGACCAAAAACACAAAGAGCAAAAATAACCAGGTTGAGTTCGGCAGCGAGACTAACATGGTCGTCTTGACTATGATCTGACGATGAGTGGTAAGTTTGACCGGGTCTTAAAGGCTGAGGTGATTATGGTGAATGAGCTGCAGCTGGAACCCTGACTCCCCCACACCAGACTTCACTCCTGCAATCAAGGGACAGACAGAGGGGAGGGAGAGAGCAGAGAGAGCTACCTAGCAGCAGTAGGCCTAACAGTACCCCCCTCTACGGACGCCACCTGGCTGCCGACGGTATCGGGATGTAACCTATGAAACTCTCGGACCAGAGCAGGATCCACAATGAAGCTCCTGGGCACCCAGGAACGTTCCTCGGGACCATAACCCTCCCAATCCACCAGGTACTGGAAACCACGACCTCGAGCGGCGAACATCCAGAAGTCGCCGGACAGTGTAGACCGGACCCCCACCTACGATCCTGGCGGAGGAGGGGGACGAGAGGGCGGGCACAGAGGGCTAACCGACACAGGCTTAATCTGGGAAACATGAAAGGTGGAATGAACCCGTAGAGGGGAGGCAGGAAGCTGTAAGCTTAACCGCGCAGGGGGTTAACAATAGACAGTATCTTGAACGGTCCTATAAAACGAGGCGCCATCTTCTTAGACTCCACCTTCAATGGAAGGTCCCGTGACTTCAGCCATACCTCTTGACCAGGAGAGTAACCGGGAGCCTGGGACCGGTGACGTTGGCTTGCCTCTGCATGTACGCCTTGGCTCGGGACAGAGCTACCCTGGCCTTCCTCCAGACCTTGAAGCAGCGGCGCATGTGGGACTGCACCGAGGGTACCGCCAGTTCCCTCTCTTGGGAAGGGAACAGGGGAGGTTGATAACCCAGAGCACACAGAAAAGGAGACAAACCAGAGGAAGCGTTAGTCAAGGTGTTATGAGCATATTCCACCCAGGGGAGCATGGAGCTCCATGACCCAGGGTTAGACCCAGTGACACAGCGAAGAGCGGTCTCCATCTCCTGGTTCGCTCTCTCCGGCTTGCCCGTTGGTCTGGGGGTGATATCCAGAGGACAGGCTGGATGTAATGCCCAAAGCTTTACAGAAAGCTTTCCACACCTGGGAGACAAACTGGGGACCCCTGTCAGAGACAATATCCATGGGTAGACCATGAGGCGAACACATGTTCAACCAAAATATCAGCCGCTCTCTGGCAGTAGGCAGTTTAGGTAGGGCCAAAAATGAGCGAACTTAGAAAAACGATCAATCACCGTAAGAATGACAGTCTTACCAGACGAGGGGGGAAGTCCAGTGACAAAATCCATAGCGATATGCGACCAGGGCCGGCTGGGTATAGGTAGAGGTCGTAGATGACCAGCGCTGGCCTGGGTGGAGTTCTTACTGCGTGCACATACCGTACAAGCAGCAATGAAGGCTCGAGTGTCCGCTCCATCGTGGCCCACCAGAACTTACGCCGCACAAAGTCAAGGGTCCGAACTCCAGGGTGACAGGTAAGGGGGAGACGAGTGAGCCCACTGAAGTACCTGGGAGCGAGGCAGACTCAGGGACAAACATCCGGTTAGGAGGACCCCTCCCAGGGTCAGCTTGATGATGTTGAGCCTGTCTAACAATCCCCTCGATGTCACATGTGATGACTGCAATACTGCAGGTAGGAGGCAAAAATGGGTTCAGGTTTACACCAGTATCAACAGCCGAATGAACACGTAGACAGGGCGTCAGGCTTGACGTTGCGTGACCCAGGACGGTAAGACAGAGAAAAATTGAATCTCCCAAAAAATAGTGCCCACCTGGCTTGACGGGGGTTGAGCTGCTCGCTGACTGGAGGTGCCAGATTCTTATGATCCGTCCAAACGATGAAGGGTTGTTCCGCCCCTCCAACCAATGTCGCCACTCCTCGAGAGCCAGCTTAACGGCGAGCAGTTCACGATTGCCAACATCATAATTCCTCTCTGCCTGAGAAAGTTTCCGAGAGAAAAGCACAGGGATGCAGTTTGTTATCTTCAGGAGAACGTTGTGACAACACTGCACCTACCCCAGTGTCGGATGCATCCACCTCCACGACAAACCTGGCGGTCGGGGTCCGGCTGCATCAGAATGGAAGCCGAGGCGAAGCGATGTTTCAGTTCTTCGAACGCTGATTCGCCCCTTCATTCCAAGCGAACGGTCGTGAGATGGAGGTGAGAGCGGTGAGTGGCGCACGCAATGCGGCTGTAGTCCTTGATGAACCTCCTATAGAAGTTCGCAAAACCCCGGGAATCGTTAGAGTTGTTTGCGGGTAGAGGGAGCTGGCCAGTCCGTGACAGCAGAGATCTTAGCTGGGTCCATCCGCAACTCCCCTGAGCTATGATGTAACCCAAAAGAGGTCTCAGACACATGAAATTCACATTTCTCATCTTCACAAACAGTTTGTTCTCCAACAACCTTTGCAACACCTGGCGACATGTGAGTTCATGTTCCTGGGAGGACTCTGAGAAAATCAAGATATCATCCAGATAGACAAAAACAAACCGATTCAACATGTCCCAAGGACATCATTGACTAGTGCCTGAAAAACAGCAGGGGCATTGGACAACCCAAAAGGCATAACCAGATACTCAAAATGTCCCAAGGGTGTGTTGAAGGCAGTCTTCCATTCATCACCCTTACGAATGCGCACAGGTGATACGCATCGTAGATCCAGTTTCAGTAAAGATGGTAGCACCATGAAGGAGGGGGAAAAGCAGAATTAATCAAAGGCAGAGAATACTTGTTCTTAATGGTGATGTTGTTAAGACCACGGTAATCAATACAGGGTCTGAGGGTCTTATCCTTCTTAGCAACAAAAAGAATCCCGCTCCTACAGGTGACGAGGAAGGACGCATAATACCTGCCGCCAAGGAGTCCCGAATGTAGTTCTCCATAGCCTCCGTCTCCGGCCGGGAGATTGTACAGGCGACTGCTGGGGAGCGGGGCTCCTGGCTGGAGGTCAATGGCGCAGTCGTAAGGCCGGTGAGAGGAAGAGAAGTAGCTCTGTGTTTGCAGAAAACGGATGCCAGGTCATGATACGCGGTCAGGGACAGCAGAGAGATCCATGGACTCCAGTGGAGGTTGAGGCACAGTACTGGCAGGAGTCTGAGCAGAACACAAACAATTCACATGACAAAATGTGCTCCATGAAACAATGTTACCTGTCACCCAATCAATGTGTGGATTGTGTCTTATGAGCCAGGGGGATACCAAGGACCAGGGGTGTCTGTGGGCAGTCGATAATATGGAATTGAATGTTCTCCTGATGATTTCCCGACACTCTAAGACAAACAGGAACAGTTTGATGGGTAATACGGGTCAACAATTGTCCATTTAGACCCTTAGCCTGCAGCGGACAGTCCATAGGAACAGTCTCCAAATCCATTTGTTGAGCCCACTCTATCCAAAAGCTTTCGTCGGCACCAGAGTCAATCTGCGCACTAACAGAGAAATTCTGGGACTGCCACTGAGGGATGCCTGAGCAGAATGCGGGGAGAAGAGGAAGAATCCGCTGCTCGGCTCACCAAAACTTCTCCCCCATTAATGATGAGCCGGCTCTTTCCCCGGACGAACTGGGCAGGAAGAACGAAAGACCAGCTTCTCCACTATACAGGCAGACCCGAGCCTGAATACGACGTGCACGCTCCTCTGAGGACAACCGTGCACGACCCACCTCCATGGCTTCGGGTTCAGTGCTCCTCGTGGACGACTCGGGAAGACACGGCTTTCTCCCGTAGGGAAGATGCAGGAGGAGTTTGTTGATGACAGACAGGTTGCTTGGAACTAACACTCCTCTCCCGGCGGGCGCTCCCGAATCCGATTATCCAACCTGATAGTGAGTGAAATAAGATTATCCAGCGTAGCCGATTCTATCATATGACACCAATTCATCTTTTAAAATCTCAGACAAAGCATTGATGAACACTCCTTGTAATGCCTCGTCATTCCAACCACTCACTGCTGCTAAAGTCCGAAACTCCACTGCCATCTCCGCCCACTACGAGCCCCCTGTCGAAGAGAGAACAACCGTTCGCAGCCTCCTTGCCTCGTACGGGGTGGTCAAAACCTTCCTCATCTCCGTGGTGAAGGCAACGTAAGCGTTGCAAATGTCCGACTGACTCTCCCATACCGCGGATCCCCAGGCACGAGCTGGAACCGCTAGTAGAGTTAATAAGGTAGGCAATACGGGCTCTTTCTGAGGCGTAGGTGAGGGGCTGTTGTTCAAACACTAACGAGCATTGAGTCAAAAAATCGCCACAGGTTCCCATGTTCCCGCCATAGCGCTCTGGAGCAGGAACAAAAGGCTCTCCGATCTGGGCTGAAGGGGTAGTAAGGGCAGACACTTGATTGGTGAGTAATTGAAACCTGATTAAGCAGCACCTGACTGTCCTCAGCAATCGTCTTTAAACAGGGTATCATGTTGGCCAAGTAAAATGCCCTGATTGGCTATGGCAGTCCAAATTTCAGTGCACTCTGGGGTGGTATCCGAGCTACTGTCTGCTGGGTTCATGTTGGTCAGATCATACTGCTTAGATTTAACTGGATAAGAACCCAAATGCAGACAAGTACACGAAGCCATAGAAGTTTTAACAGGTTTATTTACAATGTTCAAAGTCCAGGTTTCCAAATATATGGGAAGAGCAAGTCCAGGTTACAGGGAGGGTAACAGATCCAGATCAGGGCAGGTGTGGTACCGTAATGTCCTAGTGTCCGTGATGAGTCCAAAAGAGAGGTCCGGTATTGGAGAGCAGGATGGTGGTGGCAGGAGAGTGAAGCGGAGGCAGGAGTCAGGTTCCAAATATCTGTGGCACAGGAGAAAAAGTAAATAGAACAGACCAAAAACACAAAGAGCAAAAATAACCAGGTTGAGTCGGCAGCGAGACTAACATGGTCGTCTTGACTATGATCTGACGATGAGTGGTAAGTTTGACCGGGTCTTAAAGGCTGAGGTGATTATGGTGAATGAGCTGCAGCTGGAACCCTGACTCCCGCACACCAGACTTCACTCCTGCAATCAAGGACAGACAGAGGGGAGGGAGAGAGCAGAGAGAGCTACCTAGCAGCAGTAGGCCTAACACTAACACGATCCATGTTTTATATATAGCGTTTTGCATGAATTCCGACTCTTTCAACTTGCAACAAAACAATTTATGAAATCTAACCTGGTCAAGTTTGAGTGTCTTATTGCCTATTGGTCCACATATTTCATTATAGTGATTGTGTTCTATACTCTATATAATATATACATGTTTATAAATATGTGTTGTGTATTTAATGTATTGATGCAGTGCTCATCCATAAAAGTATTTTACCACCGGGTAAAATAAAGGTGAAATAAAATAAGTAATAGTTAACTTGAGTTCTAACTCAATTTTTAAAAATCCTCAATAGTGGTAGAGAGTCAGATGACCTCTGGGAGCAAACACCAAAGAGACTAAATTCAAGTCCTCCATCCCCCAACTCATTTAAACGTAGGAACTGGTTCCTCCAGTCTGACCCCTCTGCGGTCTCTGGCTCCCCCACCCACCCCGCCCGGCCATCAAGAGGTGTGAAAATGTGTTCCTTTTATGTAGGGAAGCTAATGATCCGTCATGTATGACATTCCTGGGAGTGTGTAAACGTTATTTTTTTATTACCATAGCATTTTTGTATGTTCTCTATAGTTATGTACTTGAAAATGTATCAATTTACCAATTCGGCCACTTAGGTACATGTGGGCAAACTCGTGAGGGACACCTGGGAGACTCCGTTCAAAATAGTGTGTAGCTCTCTCGTTCTTTCATGTATCAGTCTGAAACTTTGCACACACACTGTTGCCCTCTTGTGGACAACATCTGAATTACCTCCAGCTTCCTATCTCAATGTATGGCCTCGCCTTTTCATGTCAAAGATGATTCAACAAAAATAAAAATAGAAAACGTTTTTTTTATTTTTTTAAAGTATTTTACCAGATCTAATGTGTTATATTCTCCTACATTAATTTCACATATCCACAAACTTCAAAGTGTTTCCTTTCAAATGGTATCAAGAATATGCATATATTTGCTTCAGGTCCTGAGCTACAGGCAGTTAGATTTGGGTATGTCATTTTAGACAGAAATTGAGATGAAGGGTCCTATCCTCAATAAGTTTTAATAGGAGTATAACCAGATTTTTGGAAAGGGCACTAATGGCCAAATGCAATTTATTTTAAATGATTATGTGTAAAATAAGCTGTATTTTGTATATTTTTATTCAACAAATGTATAAGATCGGCTAAGATCAGTGAGATGTTGTGTCTGCTGTTCAGACGACCCCAGTGAAATCCAACAGGAGGAACCAGAGGGCGGCCAGAAACGCAAAAGGTTGTGGTACCAAGCGGATCACCTTGGACTGGCCAATGGCAAGACTAGTAGACTGTGGTTGACAATTTGTCAATGCAGAAATTCTGAGATGTAGCCAACAAAGACTACAATAATTATACCTACATTTGATCTCAGCATTCAGAAACATTTTAAATGATGGTCATCTCTACATTTTAGAGTTGTCAAAATTGTGATTCAGAGAAAACGATGTGACAGTTGTATCATCACATATCTGCAACGTGGAGTGTTATTATGTTTTCATCTCATAATGTACTAATGAAATATGTGAAGATGGTTGATATTATTATTTAAAGTGACAAATGAAATAAAGGTTGTATCCATTTTCTGATTGGTCAGAGCGCATCGATGTAGAGAAACACTAGGATGGCATTATAACGGACTTGATGCCAGTTTTGATAAAAAGTGAACAACAACCGTGATAATGTCAGGTCCCTCTTTAAAACTGGAATGGTTTAGTTATAAATTATGTTTAAGGAGATTTGAAGGAGATAAAGACCTATTCTAAAGAGAGATATTAAACAGAGAAGAACATAGCAGACCTTTACACTGCCCTATGTCTTTATTTGGACAAAGAGATATTAAACAGAGAAGACCATAGCAGACCTTTACACAACCCTACGTCTTTATTTGGACATTGAAGCTAAATTGTGTACATTTGGCCCCCCAATTCTTTTTTTCCACCATGTCAAATTAATGTATTTTGTTAGATGTTTCATGACGCTTGTCTCTAAACCAAAATAGATCATTTTAAGATTGTTCCCGATCTAACATCTCTGGAGAGACCTGAAAATAGCTGTGCAGCAACGCTCCCCATCCAACCTGACAAAGGGGATCTGCAGAGAAGAATGGGAGAAAGTCCCCAAATACAGGTGTGCGAAGCTTGTAGCGTCATACCCAAGGAGACTCGAGGCTGTAATCGCTTCCAAACATGCTTCAACAAAGTAAAGTGTCTGAATACTTATGTAAATGTGATATTTTGTTTTTCTATTTTTAATACATTAGCAACCATTTCTCAAAAACAGTTTTTGCTTTGTCATTATGGGGTATTGTGTGTAGATTGATGGGGGGGAACAATTTAATCTGTTTTAGAAAAGGCTGTAACGCAGGGTTCTTCAATTCGGACCTGGAGGGACGAGAAACAATTCTGTTTTTTTATTTCTACCTGGTAGTTAATTGCACTCACCTGGTGTCCCAGGTCTGAATTAGCCCTGATTAGAAGGAGAGGATGAAAAACAGAGGTGTTTCCAGCCCTCCAGGACCGGAATTGAAGAACCCTGCTGAACGTAACAAATTCAAGGGGGTCTCAATACTCAATGCATTCGACTGTATTATAAGTGTGTCAATAATATAAATACCTGAGAAAACTGTAAATCTACACTGAGCTGTATAGGTGTGTATTCTGGGGCCAATCTAAGAAAAGGCTTTATTTGAATCCAGCTATCTCTATACCTATTATCAGAGGGAGGGGGACCTATATCCATGATCTTGACCAGATGACAGATCACCTGCAGATGATGGAGAACCTTATAACTCTCTAGAGCTGTAACCAGGGTTTGAGTTTTTACTGAGGTCTGGAAGGACATTGATTTACGGCATTTCTATTCAATAAAAACACATTCAAATGCTATTATTATATTATATATATATATATTACCTATATATATACGAGATCATGTGACAGATCATGTGACACTTAGATTGCACACAGGTGGACTTTATTTAACTATTTATGTGACTTCTCAAGGTAATCGGTTGCACCAGATCTTATTTAGGGGCTTCATTGCAAAGGGGTGAATACGCACCACTTTTCCAATATTTTTTTTTTTCAGTTCACTTCACCAATTTGGTCTATTTTGTGTATGTCCATTACATGAAATCCATTTAAATTACAGGTTGTAATGCAACAAAAAAGGAAAAACGCCAAGGAGGATGAAAACTATTGCAAGGCACTGTAGCCATCATGTGTGATGTGTGTACCTACTCCCGCTAGTATGGTAGTATATAAATGCAATGGGATTGTGTTGCCCTCTGGTGGTTGAGTTAAGTAAGTGTGGTGGAGGAGCTGAGATTAATTGAGTGAATGAGTTTTGTATGAGTTGTGTCTCCTACTGTATGTAATAGAGGAGATAGTGTGAACGCGCTGAAGATTTGGATTAGGTTTTTCCTCTCAGTTATTGCTGGATCAAACTTTCCTTTTGTTAGGTTGTTGTTGTTGTTGTTTTGTCATATTATTCTAACAATTATTTTCACCATATGTGTTTCATTTTTGATCCTGTATCTGTGTAGTCATGTTATTATTTCATATTATGGATAATTACGATTATTTTATAGTATTTCTTCTTATAACATTTTGTACTAGGTATATAATATACTTTAACAGTTACTATATATATATATATATGTTTACATGAGAACACTTAATTTTCATGGTACTATCACACACTATAAATTAAACATAATGGGTCAATTGCAACTACTGATGGTCACTAGATTATCGCCAACCTGGTCACTCATTAAACCATCAATACCAGCAAAATCACGCCCATACGATGATTTCAATAGCAAACATCATTTATTGTTTTATATTAAATTATGTTATTTTATTTATTTTGCCATTTAAGGTGAAGCGCTTTGTATGAAATATAGGCTATTTCTATATTGTAAATGTATATTCGTTAGCCTTGGTTGTACTAATGAAATATGTGACAAATGAAATAAAGGTTGTATCCGTTTTCTGATTGGTCAGAGCGCATCAATGTAGAGAAACACTTTAGGATTGATACCAGACAGCTGGTCCAATTAAACATCGACTTATCAGGAACTTCGGAAACCAACGCTGACTAATGTACATTTCCTTAAAGACATTATCACCGTTGTTATTCACTTTTTTATCAAAACTTGCATCAAGTCCGTTATAATGCCTAACAACGAGAGATCAACTGATCTGCTGTTTTATCCTTGATCTGCTGTTTTTCCCCCCCGTTGCAATCTAGTTTAGTTTAGCCCGGTAACCTACAGGAGGAGCATGTTAAAATCTGCCTGTTGGTTAAAATCGAGCCAATGGATGCGTTCCAGTCCGACTTCATAGTAGATGTTTTTTAGCCAATAGCAATCAAGGCTTTGTGAGGTCTGGCAGGCGTCTGCAATGTAGTCTGCCTGGAATGTGGCCATTGACTGACGTATAGCTTGGATTGACTTGTCTTTCCCCACCTCGTACATGATATTGTGGTTTACTGGTACATCATCTGTTTTTTCCTACCTGTGTTTATCAGTTTGTATTTGGACTGTTGAGATGGAATAGAGGACCTGTTTTATTACGGAGTTAGTTGTGCTTAAAAAGAGAAAGTGGCAAGTTAATTAAAGAATACTTAAGATAATGAACAAAATATGAGATTGACTCAGAAATAACAGAATTATCAAGCAATACAGATTTCAATCTCATATGCATACATATTGTAGATAAAGACCATGACTCCCAGTGGCGACTCCGTCAATCAGGCAGGTGGGTCAGATCCCCACCTGTTTTGAGCCCCACCTGTTTAGCAATATATATATATAGTACCAGTCAGAAGTTTGGACACACCTACCTCATTCAAGGGTTTTTCTTTATTTTTTTACTATTTTCTACATTGTAGAATAATAGTGAAGACATCAAAACTATGAAATAACACATATGGAATCATGTAGTAACCAAAAAAGTGCTAAACAAATCAAAATATATTTTAGATTTTAGATTCTTCAAAGAACCACCCTTTGCCTCGATGACAGCTTTGCACGCTCTGGCATTCTCTCAACCAGCTTCACCTGAAATGCTTTTCCAACAGTCTTGAAGAAGTTCCCACATATGCTGAGTACTTGCTGGCTGATATTCCTTCACTCTGCGTCCAACTCATCCGAAACCATCTCAATTGGGTTGAGGTTGGGTGATTGTGGAGGCCAGGTCATCTGATGCAGCACTCCATCACTCTCCTTCTTGGTCAAATAGCCCTTACACAGCCTGGAGTTGTGTTTTGGGTCATTGTCCTGTTGAAAAACAAATGATAGTCCCACTAAGCACAAACCAGATGGGATGGCGTATCGCTGCAGAATGCTGTGGTAGCCATGCTGGCTCAGAGTGCCTTGAATTCTAAATAAATCACAGACAGTGTCACCCCCACACCATCACACCTCCTCCTCCATGGTGGGAACCACACATGCGGAGATTGTTCACCTACTCTGCATCTCACAAAGACATGGCGGTTGGAACCACAAATCTCTAATTTGGACTCATCAGACATAAAGACAGAGTTCCATCGGTCTAATGTCCATTGCTTGTATTTTTTTGGCCCAAGCAAGTCTCTTCTTATTGGTGTCATTTAGTAGTGGTTTATTTACAGGAGCAGCAACCACATCCCCTACAGGAGCAGCAGACTCAGGCGGCGGTAACTCAAGCACTCGCTCGTTCAACAATATCTCTAACACTGCTTTCCTCACTTCAGCTTTCACTAAAACCCTTGATATGGGTACAGAAAAGTGGTCAGCCAAAGCCTGTAGATCCCCTCTACGGCAATTCTCAAAAACCTCCCACGTAGGGTTTTCCAAAAATGCATCCAACTCAAAAGTAGCCATCCTAAACTAGCAACATGAGCCGTCGAATACTGAACACACAAAAAAAACTGGTAGTAACAGCTGTCAAGCTCAACACTGAACCAGACACTAACTAATTTGCATGAGTAGCATGGGTATCAATGAGAATGATCCCGGACGAACCCCCACTTTATGCTACGAACCCCTGTGGCTTTAAACGTCTAGGTGGATGGACATGAGACCCGTAACATAATTCATGCAAATTAGACTCGTGACATGGAACAGTGAGAACAAAAACTACACGACAACCATAAACTACCGTCAAACATAAAAGGTTTATTGCTGAGCACACGGTAAAGGTTTGGGGGAAAAAAGGGCTGAGCAGGACCCAAGAAATGAAACAATAGTGAAAACACCCCCAAACTGATCTTGCCTGCCTCAAGAACCGCTAAGCTACTGCTAATCATACAAAAGTACAGGGGGTGGTCCGCTCAGGTCTAACTAATGTTTTTAGACAGATTTCTTCCTACGGGTAATGTACGCCCAAGGGCAACTTGCTTAAACTCCCCTTTTCCCAGAAACACACAAAGTTACCAAACAGAGTAATCAGCAAATGAGTGAGTACACAAAACACAACAGTATCCATACTCACATACGAAAATAGTCTCTAACAAAGTTACCAAACAGAGTAACCAGCAACTTAGTGAGTAAACAAAACACAGGACATCACAGTATCCATACTCACATACGGAAATAGTCTCTAACAACAAACACAACTGACCGGCTTTTAAACAATGGGATGTGTGATTGAAAAACCAGCTACAGGTGGTGCAATGCAGAGGAATGTTCACTGATTGGTCCACCTTAGCAATCAGCAGACACCTCAACGACCACCAATCAGGAACATACCGGACACCTGTGATTAGGGCAGAAGGAGAGGAAAAACACAAAAAGACACAGGATACCTGTATCCGTAACAGACCAAGAAAGACTATACCAACAACAGGTTATTGAAAGAAAAAACATACTCAGCTAATCCTGTAGAAACAGTAGAGGTCCCTCCCCCTCACATTTTGTTGAATTAGTAAAAGCAACAAAACCCTGTGCCACATTTTTCTTCTCTGCAAATAAGAAGTCCCCTGAATCTCCCTTGAAAAGGCACACACACACACAACTTAAAGGGATGGTGGTCATTTTGGCAGTAAAGCCCTATTTTTCTACCCAGAGACAGAAGAACTCATGGATACCATTCTGCATACAGAACAAAAACATTTAAATATATATCATGTACTCAACATATGTTCTAAATACATGAAAATGCTCAAGAATCTCACATACATTTTGATAACATCACAATCATTTAATCCCACTTTGTAACACAATAACATGTGAAGCAATCCAAGGGGTATGAATACTTTTGCAAGGCATTGTATTCCTTTTTCTTTACAGATATGAAATCAGATGAAACAACCAGAAGAAATCAACAACACAGTTTCAGTTCAACAACACAGAATTGTTTAAAATAAAATACAGTACCTTCGTTACTGTCTGCTACCAAATGATTCTTTGTAGAGAATAATCAGCTGTACCTTCTTTACTAGCTGGTTCTTTGTAGATAATAATCAGCTATACCTTCTTTACTAGCTGGTTCTTTGTAGATAATAATCAACTGTACCTTCTTTACTAGCTGGTTCTTTGTAGATAATAATCAGCTATACCTTCTTTACTAGCTGGTTCTTTGTAGAGAATAATCAGCTGTACCTTCTTTACTAGCTGGTTCTTTGTAGATAATAATCAGCTATACCTTCTTTACTAGCTGGATTTCTTTTGTAGATAATAATCAGCTATACCTTCTTACTAGCTGGTTCTTTTGTAGATAATAATCAACTGTACTTTCTTTACTAGCTGGTTCTTTGTAGATAATAATCAGCTATACCTTCTTACTAGCTGGTTCTTTGTAGAGAATAATCAGCTATACTCTTTACTAGCTGGTTCTTTGTAGATATATAATGTACAGATTAGATGAACTCACCAGCAGAGGGAAAGGAGTTGAGGAGGATGTGACCATCCCGGCAGTCTGAGTCGGGTCCTGTCTGTGGACTAGGTTTTCTGCTGGGGATCTCCAGTTTCTCCGAGGGTTCTGGAACGCTCCCGGGGAGCTCTCTGATTTCCGCACCTGCATCCCATCTGCAATCTGCACACCTGGTCCTGATCATCACCTCTGTAGGCTCTGGCCTAACATCCATTCCTGCCGGATCGTTAGCCATGAACAGTAGGTTTATCAGAGTATCAGTCTTAGAGCGTCTAGCGTTAGTTTTGTTGTTTTGCACCTTGTTGGTTTGTTGTTTACTTACCTCCGTTTTGTTCCATCTGCAGTCACTCGTCCGGAACCTTCATCCAACCTCTGCCTGGTGGTCGGCTGCCGAGCCATGATTGGATCAACCACTTACACCCCTAACAACTAATCAACGCCGCCCCGCTCTGTTCCCTGGATGATTCAGCATCCTCTTGAATTTGTAAATATACACTCACCTTCGTTTCAACTTACCTTGTCCTGGTCTGCTTCTGGGTTCTGGCTTAGTAACTCGTGACAGAACGATCCGGCCAGTAATGAACCCAGCGGACCTGGACTCTGTTCGCCATGCCATTACCCATCAGGAGAAGATGTTGGGCCATCATAGCACGGTACTACAGGAGATCGCTTGTCAGTTGGAACCTTTCTACCGGTCTGACGGAGGTCCAGAACCAACGCAAGAGTCCGGTGGAGGATCCACTACCGGTTTCACCCATCTCGCCTGCCGCTTCTGGAGCTGTGTCCTTCCGTGAGCCCAAGGTTCGACGCCGGATAAATAGAGGGGGAGCTGGGAAGATGCCGTTCCCTTCCTTATGCAGTGTGGATTAGTATTCGATCTACAGCCCTACTCTTATGCCACAGACAAGGCTAGGATAGCCTTTGTGATTGAGCTAAACCCCCAGATTTGTCCCTGGTTCCCGAGACATATCACGATTTGGGGGAAGTGTTCAGTAAGCAGAAGGCTCTGTCACTCCCTCCCCACCGACCATATGATTGTGCCATCAACCTGTTCCCTGGAGCTGTCTACCCCAAGGGAAAGGGTTATACAGTATCTCCCGCCCTGAACGTGAGGCTTTGGAGACCTACATCAAGGAGTCCCTAGCTGCTGGTCTCGTTCGTCCCTCGCATCACCCCTGGGGGTAGGGATTCTTCTTTGTGGGTAAGAAGGATGGCTCTTCGACCGTGTATTGATTATCGGGGGTTGAATGACATCACGGTCAAGAACAAGTATCCCCCTGCCCTTGATGAGTTCTGCCTTCGACTCTTACAGGGTGCTACGGTGTTCACCAGCTAGACCCACGCAATGCGATCACATGGTCCGGATCAGAGAGGAGACGAGTGGTTGACGGGTTTCAATACACCGATGGGTCACTTGAGTATCAGGTGATGCCGTTTGACTGACCAATGCTCCAGCGGTATTCCAGAGTATGGTGAACGGACGTCCTGAGAGATATGATCGGTCTCTTTGTGTTTGTTTACCTGGATGACATTCTGATCTTCTCGCAAGGAACCTTCCGACCACGTCCAGCATGTCCGGCAGGTTCTGCAGCATTGTTGGAGAATCGCCTGTTCGTGAAGGCCGAGAAGTGCGAGTTTCACGCCCACACGACATCCTTTCCGGGTACATCATCTCCAGGGGAGAGATTAGGATGGACCAGAGAAGGTTAGAGCGGTTCTGGAATGGGCCCAGCCCGATGTACGAGATTGCAGCTCCAGAGATTTTTGGGGTTTGCGAATTTCTACCGCAGATTCATCCGGGATTACAGCCGTGTGGCCAGCCTCCGTTAACTGCCTTGACTTCCAGTATCAGGAGCTCGAGTGGAATCCGGAGGCGGATCGAGCGTTTCTGGATTTGAAGAGGCGATTCACCAATGCACCGATTCTCTCTCAACCGGACACGGCCCGTCAGTTTGCCGTTGAAGTGGACGCGTCTGATGTGGGAGTTGGCGCCATCCTGTCGCAGCGATGCTCCACGGACAGCAAACTCCATCCCTCGCCTACTACTCTCGTCGCCTTTTCAGCCTGCGAGAGGAATTACGATGTGGGTAACCGGGAGCTTCTCGCGGTGAAACTTGCCTTGGAGGAGTGGCGCCACTGGTTGGAGGGGGCGGAGCAACCGTTTATTGTCTGGACGGACCACAAGAATCTTGCTTACGTGCAATCGGCTAGGCGCCCTCAACTCCCGTCAGGCCAGGTGGTCGTTGTTTTTGGACGATTCAATTTTTCCCTGACGCTCCGACCTGGATCTAAGAACGGCAAGGCGGACGCCTTGTCTCGGATGTTCTCCAAGACGGAGGGAGAGTGGGTCCAAGACCGAGACAATTCTCCCCGGAACTGCGTCGTGGGAGCTGTTAGGTGGAAGATTGAGGAGGAGGTGATGGCGGCTCTTCGACGCAGCCCGGTCCCGTAACGGTCCACCCGGTCGGTTGTTTGTGCCTGAGTCGGTTCGGTCCTGCGGTCCTCAAATGGTCCCACGCCAGCAAGATGGCTTGTCCCCTGGCGTGGCTCGGACGATGGCGTTTCTTCGCAGACGTTTTTGGTGGCCTGCCATGGCCGAGGATACTCGGGGTTATGTTGCTGCCTGTCCAGTGTGTGCGCAGAATAAGGGTACCAATCGGCCCAGCTCTGGACTACTTCACCCCCTTCCCTATTCCCCGCGACCATGGTCGATCTGGCCCTGGACTTTGTCACTGGGTTGCCCGCTTCTGAGGGGAACACGGTCGTTCTGACTATCGTGGACAGATTCAGCAAGTTCGCCCCACTTTGTGCCCTATTGCCAAGCTTCCCTCTGCCTCGGAGACGGTCCGAGATCCTGGTTAGGGAGGTTTTCAGGGTCCACGGGTTGCCCAGTGATATCGATTTCCGACCGTGGCCCTCAGTTTACCTCTGCTGTCTGGAAGTCCTTCTGTTTGGCCATTGGAGCTACAGTCAGTCTCACATCTGGTTTTCACCCAATCTAATGGTCAGGCGGAGAGAGCCAACCAGAAGATGGAATCCACGCTACGCTGCCTGGCCTCTTCCAACCCCACCTCCTGGGTCTCTCAGTTGCCTTGGGTTGAGTATGCCCACAATACTCTCCCTACATCTGCCACTGGGATGTCTCCCTTCCAGTGCCTGTATGGCTACCAACCTCCCTTGTTCCCTTCTCAGGAGAAGGAGCTCTCAGTGCCTTCTGTTCAGGCCCATATTCGTCGTTGCCACGGACCTGGCATCGGGCCAGAAAGGCACTCCTTAGAGTTTCGGACCGGTATCAGCTCCAGGCGAATCGTCGCCGGATCCCCGCTCCCACCTACACCATCGGAGATAGGGTCTGGTTGGCCACACGGGATCTTCCTTTACGGACTGAGTCTAGGAAGTTGTGCCGAAGTTCATTGGTCCGTTTGTGGTGGAGAAGGTGATCAATCCGGTGGCAGTTCGACTCAAACTCCCGAGACGCTCAGAGTCCATCCCCACCTTTCATGTCTCCTGCCTCAAGCCTGTTTTCCTCAGTCCTCTGTTGCCTCCTCCGCCTCCTCCTCCTCCTCCTCGGATGATCGGAGGTGGTCCTGCCTACACGGTGCGACGCATCATGGATTCCAGACGGCGGGGCCGGGTTTCCAGTATCTCGTGGACTGGGAGGGGTATGGTCCTGAAGAGAGGAGTTGGATTCCGGCGCGACAGATCCTAGATGCTGACCTCATCCGTGACTTCTACCGCCTCCATCCTGGCGCTCCGGGAGTCCGCCCGGTGGCGTTCGTCGGAGGGGGGTACTGTAACGATCCCGGCAGTCTGAGTCGGGTCCTGTCTGTGGACTAGTTTTTCTGCTCGGGATCTCCAGTTTCCCGAGGGTTCTGGAACGCCTCCGGGGAGCTCTCTTGATTTCCGCACCTGCATCCCATCTGCAATCTGCACACCTGGTCCTGATCATCACCCTTCTTAGGCTCTGGCCTAACATCCATTCCCTGCCGGATCGGGTAGCATGAACAGTAGGTTTATCAGAGTATCAGTCTTAGAGCGTCTAGCGTTAGTTTTGTTGTTTGCACCTTGTTGGTTTGTTGTTTACTTACCTCCGCTTTTGTTCCATCTGCAGTCACTCGTCCGGAACCTTCATCCAACCTCTGCCTGGTGGTCGGGCGGCTGCCGAGCCATGATTGGATCAACCACTACACCCCTAACAACTAATCACGCCGCCCGCTCTGTTCCCTGGATGATTCAGCATCACTCTTGAATTTGTAAATATACACTCACCTTCGTTTCAACTTACCTTGTCCTGGTCTGCTTCTGGGTTCTGGCTTAGTAACTCGTGACAGGATGAGGAGGTGCAGGTACATGGTGGTGGACTGGCAGAGATCTAGATGTTGAGAGACTGCAGGCTTCTCCTCTCTATACAAACATAAATACCGAACGTGTTTTTGCATGGATTCCGCATCGCAGTTAGCTTTTACCAGTTGGACCACTATCTCTTGTTCTGGAATCTCACTTAACTGACAGGTTAAAGTCTGCTTGAAAGAGCCGCTAACCTAGCTAAGCTGCTAGCCATCAAGAGACAGGTTGAGCCTGCTTAACAGAGACGCTAAGCTGCTAGCCATTGTCGTGTATTGAGATTATGACGTAGTTAAATGTTTTTCTTGAAGAAATGGAATGTTGTTTATGTTAAGTTTGAATGTAGCAGTTGGAGGGTGACGCCCCAGGGGAGACTGGTGATTGGCCAGAAGAGGGAGCCACCCATCTTTTTGCATTGTTTATAAATAGGGGCTTGACACAGAAAGGGCAGAACGGCCATTGCAATCTGGGACGCCGTTCTCCAGACACCGCGGGTCTGTAACTTATGCTGTAACCTTGTGATATTAATAAAAGCCTCTAATCATTGTGCAGCCTAAGCGGACTCTTTGTTGACAGCAATAATTGCCACCATTCACCCGATACGACACCATCAAGCTAACAAAGTTGGTACCTGATGAGTTTTTCAATGGAGTCCTCTTTGTCTGGAGAACTAAATGAACGGTTCCAGTGGTGTAGGAGCTGTGCTCTACTACGCTTTGTTTCGGGACAAACGGGATCACTCTGAGTTCCAATGCGGCAATTGTTTACTTGCCGAGGATTATAGTCTTGAGGTGGCTTCCTTGATCACGCAGGTCACAGGTCGCAGGTCGCAGGTCGCAGGTCGCCAGCCTACGTAAGAAACTGGGGAAAACGCAGAGTGGCATGTTTACGTTTTCTACGCCAGCGGCTGAACGGCATTTACGCTTCTTGGATACATCTCCGCCTTGTCGTTTGTCGTTATCTGACTGGCCGGTGTTGCCCGGAGCTCCCCCATCTGATAGCGCTGTCGAAGGAGCACAGCATGAGGAGAGCCTAATCTTCCTGCACCTTCGTCGCTGGGGGTGCCTGTGTCTGCGGCCGCAGTGCCTACTACAACAATTTCGAAGTCGACGTCGGCAACCTTCCGTCCCTGCTCTGAATCGAGCGGGGCTTCTCCATCTGAAGCGTGGGAGTGGGCAAATTTCCTCGTCCTTCTCACCAGCCGTGATTTTGGGCAGCTCCATGCTAAGAAATGTGACCGTTCCTGGTGCAAAAACAATGTCCTATCCCGAGCTCGAGTAAATTACATTAATAAGCTGCTCCAAACGTACTATGTCAGGACATGGAAATTGATTCTACTCGTAGTCCATGTGGTTTTTAATGACATTATGAAAGGCAGCTCTGAACAGTTGAAACTGGATTTTAAAAGAGCTGTTAGACACTAACAAAAAAACAATCATATCTGGCCCTGTGCCCTCTCTCTTTAGCAGGATTCTTGCTCTTCACAACTGGCTACCTGATTATTGCAGCTCAATGGGTGTAACTTTTGTTGACAATTTCGATACCTTTTGGAAACAAAACACGTTTTATAAGAAGGATGGGATCCACCCAAATAATTTGTGTTCCTGGATCCTTTCACAGCATTAAAGGCTGCGTTGAGTCAATTACTTAGCTATGACCCAAGCCCAGCTCTGCTAATCCCTACCATTGTGATGCAGAGTTGTCTAAATGCTTCAGCAAATCTACATTACATCAGGGGCGTCGGTAGTCACAATATAAGTAACCTAATTTATGTCCCTCTAACTGCCCTGAATGCCACCGCTGATCCTACAGCTATTGTGTGCAGTAATCATGATAAGAACCAGATTTATACTGTTAGCACTGAGCCGGTGTACCCGAGGAGGCAGACCACTGTGTGCAGCTCACCCTGCACTAACATAAACAACATGAGCACATCTACTGCTGCTAAGCTTCCCAGTAAAGCAATAAAAACAAGTAAGCATCCCAGAAGAAAAGTGCTCATTATAGCTCAGGTTAACGTGTGTAGTTTAAGAAACAAGGTTCATGAAATCAATAATTTGCTAGTAACAGATGACATTCATATTCTGACTATCTCTGAAACTCACTTAGATAATACCTTTGATGATAGCAATACAAGGTTATAACATTTACAGAAAACATAGAAATGCCAATGGTGGAGGTGTTGCTGTTTATATTCAGAACCACATTCATGTGAAGATTAGAGAGGATCTCATGTTAAATACTGTTGAAGTAATATGGCTACAGGTTCATCTGCCTCACCTAAAGCCCATTCTGGTGGGAAGATGCTATAGACCACCAAGTGCTAACAGTCAGTATCTGGATAACATGTGTGAAATGCTTGATAATGTATGTGATATCAATAGAGAGGTATACTTTCTGGGTGATTTAAATATTGACTGGCTGTCATCAGGCTGCCCACTCAAGAGAAAGCTTCAAACTGTAACCAGTGCCTGCAACCTGGTTCAGGTTATCAGTCAACCTACCAGGGTGGTTACAAACATTACAGGAATTAAATCATCAACATGTAATATATTGATCATATCTTTACTAATGCTGCAGAGATTTGTTTGAAAGCAGTATCCAAATCCATTGGATGTAGTGATCACAATATAGTAGCCATATCTAGGAAAACCAAAGTTCAAAAGGCTGGGCCTTATATTGTGTATAAGAGGTCATACAATATATTTTGTAGTGATTCCTATGTTGTTGATGTAAAGAATATATGTTGGTCCATGGTGTGTAATGAGGAGCAAACAGACACTGTACGACACATTTATGAAATTGCTTATTCCAGTTACTAATAAGAATGCACCCATTATGAAAATGACTGTAAAAACTATTAAATTGGATTGATGGGGAATTTAAAAAATGAATGGTTGAGAGGGATTAGGCAAAAGGAATTGCAAATAAGTCTGGCTGCACAACCGATTGGCAAACGTTTTGCAAATTGAGAAATCATGTGACTAAACTGAATAAAAAGAAGAAGAAACTACACTATGAAACAAAGATAAATGACATAAAGAATGATAGTAAAAAGTATTTGGAGCACCTTAAAGGAAATCTTGGGAAAAAAGGCAAACTCAGCTCCATCATTCATTGAATCAGATGGCTCATTCATTTAAAAAACCAACTGATATTGCCAACTACTTTAATAATTTTTTCATTGTCAAGATTAGCAAACTTAGGCATGACATGCCAGCAACAATTGCTGACACTACACATCCAAGTATATCTGACCAAATTATGAAAGACAAGCATTGTAATTTTGAATTCTGTAAAGTGAGTGTGGAAGAGGTGAACAAATTATTGTTGTCTATTAACAATGACAAGCCACCGGGGTCTGACAACTTGGATGGAAAATTGCTGAGGATAATAGTGGACGATATTGTCACTCCTATTTGCCATATTTTCAAATTAAAACTACTAGAAAGTGTGTGCCCCCAGGCTTGGAGGGAAGTAAAAGTCATTCCGCTACCTAAGAATAGTAAAGCCACCTTTACTGGCTCAAACAGCCGACCGATTAGCCTGTTACCAACCCTTAGTAAACTGTTGGAAAAAATGGTGTTTGACCAGATACAATGCTATTTTACTGTAAACAAATTGACAACAAACTTTCAGCATGCTTATAGAAAAGAACATTCAACAAGCACAGCACTTACACAAATGACTGATGATTGGCTGAGAGACATTTATGATAAAAAGATTGTGGGGGCTGTTTTGTTAGACTTCAGTGCAGCTTTTGACATTATCGATCATAGTCTGCTGCTGGAAAAACATATGTGTTATGGCTTTACACCCACTGCTATATTGTGGATAAAGAGTTACCTGTCTAACAGAACACAGAGTTCTTTAATGGAAGCCTCTCAAACATAATCCAGGTAGAATCAGGAATTACCCAGGGCAGCTGTCTAGGCCCCTTGCTTTTTTCCATCTTTACTAATGACATGCCACTGGCTTTGAGTAATGCCAGTGTGTCTATGTATGCAGATGACTCAACACTATACACGTCAGCTACTACAGCAACTGAAATAACTGCAACACTTAACAAAGGGTTGCAGTTAGTTTCAGAATGGGTGGCAAGGAATAAGTTAGTCCTGAATATTTCCAAAACTAAAAGCATGGTATTTGGGTCAAATCATTCACTAAACACTAAACCTCAACTACAGCTCGTAATGAATAATGTGGATATTGAGCAAGTTAAGGTGGCTAAACTGCTTGGAGTAATCCTGGATTGTAGACTGTCATGGTCAAAGCATATTGATACAACAGTAGCTAAGATGGGGAGAAGTATGTCCATAATTAAGCGCTGCTCTGCCTTCTTAACAACACTATCAACTAGGCAGGTCCTACAGGGGTGTCGACGAGCTGAATGTACCGGAATAATGTCTGTTTGGAATACTGGCACACAGCTCGGACGCCCATGCATACCCCACAAGACATGCCACCAGAGGTCTCTTCACAGTCCCCAAGTCCAGAACGGACTATGGGAGGCGCACAGTACTACATAGAGCCATGACTACATGGAACTCTATTCCACATCAGGTAACTGATGGAAGCAGTAGAATCAGATTTAAAAAAACAGGTAAAAATACACCTTGTGGAACAGTGGGGACTGTGAAGAAACACACACACAGGTACATACACACATACATATAGACACTCACTCTACACCTACGTACACATGGATGTTGTATTGTAAATATGTGATAGTGGAGTAGTGGCCTGAGGGAAACACACTAAATGCATTGGGTAAGGTGTTATGAAATATAATGTCATGTAATATTTTAAATTGTATACAACTGTCTTAATGTTGCAGGACCCCAGGAAAG
>NW_025536107.1:67500-68890 GCF_020615455.1 Coregonus clupeaformis | reverse complement strand
CTCTCCTCTCCTCTCTTTCTCTGCCCTCTCCTCTCCTCTCCTCTCCCTCTCCTCTCCTCTCCTCTCCTCTCCTCTCCTCTTTCTCGCCCTCTCCTCTCCTCCCCTCTCCTCTCCTCTCCTCTTCTCTGCCCTCTCTCTCCTCTCCCCTCCTCTCCTCTCCCTCCCCTCCTCTCCCCCCTCCCCTCTCCTCTCCTCTCCTCTCCTCTCCTCTCCTCTCCTCTCCTCTCCTCTCCTCTCCTCTCCTCTCCTCTCCTCTCCCTCTCAATTTCAATTTCAATTTTATTTTATATAGCCCTTCTTACATCAGCTAATATCTCGAAGTGCTGTACAGAAACCCAGCCTAAAACCCCAAACAGCTAGTAATGCAGGTGTAGAAGCACGGTGGCTAGGAAAAAACTCCCTAGAAAGGCAAAACCTAGGAAGAAACCTAGAGAGGAACCAGGCTATGAGGGGTGGCCAGTCCTCTTCTGGCTGTGCCGGGTGGAGATTATAACAGAACCATGCCAAGATGTTCAAAAATGTTCATAAGTGACAAGCATGGTCAAATAATAATCAGGAATAAATCTCAGTTGGCTTTTTCATAGCCGATCATTAGAGTTTAAAACAGCAGGTCTGGGACAGGTAGGGGTTCCATAACCGCAGGCAGAACAGTTTAAACTGGAATAGCAGCAAGGCCAGGCGGACTGGGGACAGCAAGGAGTCACCACGGCCGGTAGTCCCGGCGTATGGTCCTAGGGCTCAGGTCTCTCAGTTGGCTTTTCATAGCCGATCATTTAGAGTTGAAAACAGCAGGTCTGGGACAGTGGGGTTTCGTAGCCGCAGGCAGAACAGTTGAAACTGGAATAGCAGCAAGGCCAGGCGGACTGGGGACAGCAAGGTGTCATCATGCCCGGTAGTCCTGACGTATGGTCCTAGGGCTCAGGTTCTCAGAGAGAAAGAGAGAACGAGAGAATTAGAGAGAGCATACTTAAATTCACACAGGACACTGGATAAGACAGGAGAAGTACTCCAGGTATAACCAACTAACCCCAGCCCCCCGACACATAAACTACTGCAGCATAAATACTGGAGGCTGAGACAGGAGCGGTCCGGAGACACTGTGGCCCCATCCGAAGAAACCCCCGGACAGGGCCAAACAGGAAGGATATAACCCCACCCACTCCGCCAAAGCACAGCCCCCGCACCACTAGAGGATATCCCCAACCACCAACTTACAATCCTGAGACAAGGCCGAGTATAGCCCACAGAGGTCTCCACCACAGCACAAACCAAGGGGGGCGCCAACCCAGACAGGAAGATCACGTCAGTAACTCAACCCACTCCAAGTGACGCACCCCTCCCAGGGACGGCATGAAAGAGCACCAGCAAGCCAGTGACTCAGCCCCTGCAA
>NW_025536107.1:45000-62500 GCF_020615455.1 Coregonus clupeaformis | reverse complement strand
CCCTATCACCTCTATACACCACCTATAGGAGCCCTATGACCTCTATACACCACCTATAGGAGCCCTATCACCTCTATACACCACCTATAGGAGCCCTATCACCTCTATACACCACCTATAGGAGCCCTGTCACCTCTATACACCACCTATAGGAGCCCTATCACCTCTATACACCACCTATAGGAGCCCTGTCACCTCTATACACCACCTATAGGAGCCCTGTCACCTCTATACACCACCTATAGGAGCTCTCTATACACCACCTATAGGAGCCCTGTCACCTCTATACACCACCTATAGGAGCCCTATCACCTCTATACACCACCTATAGGAGCCCTATCACCTCTATACACCACCTATAGGAGCCCTATCACCTCTATACACCACCTATAGGAACCCTATCACCTCTATACACCACCTTTAGGAGCCCTATCACCTCTATACACCACCTATAGGAGCCCTATCACCTCTATACACCACCTATAGGAGCCCTATCACCTCTATACACCACCTATATGACCTCTATACACCACCTATAGGAGCCCTATCACCTCTATACACCACCTATATGAGCCCTATCACCTCTATACATCACCTATAGGAGCCCTGTCACCTCTATACACCACCTATAGGAGCCCTATCACCTCTATACACCACCTATAGGAGCCCTGTCACCTCTATCACACCACCTATAGGAGCCCTGTCACCTCTATACACCACCTATAGGAGCCCTATCACCTCTATACACCACCTATAGGAGCCCTATCACCTCTATACACCACCTATAGGAGCCCTATCACCTCTATACACCACCTATGGAGCCCTATCACCTCTATACACCACCTATAGGACCTCTATACACCACCTATAGGAGCCCTATCACCTCTATACACCACCTATATGAGCCCTATCACCTCTATACATCACCTATAGGAGCCCTGTCACCTCTATACACCACCTATAGGAGCCCTATCACCTCTATACACCACCTATAGGAGCCATATCACCTCTATACACCACCTATAGGAGCCCTATCACCTCTATACACCACCTATAGGAGCCCTATCACCTCTATACATCACCTATAGGAGCCCTGTCACCTCTATACACCACCTATAGGAGCCCTATCACCTCTATACACCACCTATAGGAGCCCTGTCACCTCTATACACCACCTCTAGGAGCCCTATCACCTCTATACACCACCTATAGGAGCCCTATCACCTCTATACACCACCTATAGGAGCCCTATCACCTCTATACACCACCTATAGGAGCCCTATCACCTCTATACACCACCTATAGGAGCCCTATCACCTCTATACACCACCTATAGGAGCCCTATCACCTCTATACACCACCTATAGGACCTCTATACACCACCTATAGGAGCCCTCTATACACCACCTATAGGAGCCCTATCACCTCTATTCACCACCTATAGGAGCCCTATCACCTCTATACACCACCTATAGGAGCCCTATCACCTCTATACACCACCTATAGGAGCCCTATCACCTCTATACACCACCTATAGGAGCCCTATCACCTCTATACACCACCTATAGGAGCCCTATCACCTCTATACACCACCTATAGGACCTCTATACACCACCTATAGGAGCCCTGTCACCTCTATACACCACCTATAGGAGCCCTGTCACCTCTATACACCACCTATAGGAGCCCTATCACCTCTATACACCACCTATAGGAGCCCTATCACCTCTATACACCACCTATAGGAGCCCTATCACCTCTATACACCACCTATAGGACCTCTATACACCACCTATAGGAGCCCTGTCACCTCTATACACCACCTATAGGAGCCCTGTCACCTCTATACACCACCTATAGGAGCCCTATCACCTCTATACACCACCTATAGGAGCCCTATCACCTCTATACACCACCTATAGGAGCCCTATCACCTCTATACACCACCTATAGGAGCCCTATCACCTCTATACACCACCTATAGGAGCCCTATCACCTCTATACACCACCTATAGGAGCCCTATCACCTCTATACACCACGTATAGGAGCCCTGTCACCTCTATACACAACCTATAGGAGCCCTGTCACCTCTGTACACCACCTATAGGAGCCCTATCACCTCTATACACCACCTATAGGAGCCCTATCACCTCTATACACCACCTATAGGAGCCCTATCACCTCTATACACCACCTATAGGAGCCCTGTCACCTCTATACACCACCTATAGGAGCCCTGTCACCTCTATACACCACCTATAGGAGCCCTATCACCTCTATACACCACCTATAGGAGCCCTATCACCTCTATACACCACCTATAGGAGCCCTATCACCTCTATACACCACCTATAGGGGCCCTGTCACCTCTATACACCACCTATAGGAGCCCTATCACCTCTATACACCACCTATAGGAGCCCTGTCACCTCTATACACCACCTATAGGAGCCCTATCACCTCTATACACCACCTATAGGAGCCCTATCACCTCTATACACCACCTATAGGAGCCCTATCACCTCTATACACCACAGTTATCTGATTAACAGTGAGTCTGCAGCAGCATATAGAACTGTCTCCTGCTGTTATCTGATTAACAGTGAGTCTGCAGCAGCATATAGAACTGTCTCCTGCTGTTATCTGATTAACAGTGAGTCTGCAGCAGCATATAGAACTGTCTCCTGCTGTTATCTGATTAACAGTGAGTCTGCAGCAGCATATAGAACTGTCTCCTGCTGTTATCTGATTAACAGTGAGTCTGCAGCAGCCTATAGAACTGTCTCCTGCTGTTATCTGATTAACAGTGAGTCTGCAGCAGCATATAGAACTGTCTCCTGCTGTTATCTGATTAACAGTGAGTCTGCAGCAGCATATAGAACTGTCTCCTGCTGTTATCTGATTAACAGTGAGTCTGCAGCAGCATATAGAACTGTCTTGTTTTGAGACATTCATTCCGTGTTGTTGTTTAGTTACTTCCTCCAGCAGAGTTGTGATTAGATCTCTCTCCTCTATCACATGAACTTGGATGTTCTGTAAATTACTGTAATTAATACATGCATTAACAGAAATGAATGTCAACAAACGACAGGTATTAACAGTAAATTGCCTGTTTTACTAAAAAATCACAAATCGCAATACATTTAGAATCGTGAGAATCGCAATACATATCATATCGGCACCTAAGTATCGTTGATAATATCGTATCGGTGAGGTCCCTGACAATTCCCAGCCCTAATAAGTCCCGTGTAGCTCAGTTGGTAGAGCATGGTGTTTGCAACGCCAGGGTTGTGGGTTCGATTCCCACGGGGGGCCAGTATGAAAATGTATGCACTCGCTAACTGTAAGTGGCTCTGGATAAGAGCGTCTGCTAAATGACTAAAATGTAATAAGGACCTGTCCAAATCACTGTGAATATCTCTCTTTTCTGATGTCGATGTGCCCTTGAGCAAGGCACTTAACCCTAATTGCTCCTGTAAGTCGCTCTGGATAAGAGCATCTGCTAAAAATAAATAAATAAAATTAAAGAACATAAAACTCATTCTTCAATTAAGTTAAGCTAACGTTGTAGTCTGAGTGTAGAAGTCTTTCTACTAGGAATATAGAACTCATTCTACAGAATATAGAACTCATTCTACAGAATATAGAACTCATTCTACAGAATATAGAACTCATTCTACAGAATATAGAACTCATTCTACAGAATATAGAACTCATTCTACAGAATATAGAACTCATTCTACAGAATATAGAACTCATTCTATAGAATATAGAACTCATTCTACAGAATATAGAACTCATTCTACAGAATATAGAACTCATTCTACAGAATATAAAACTCATTCTACAGAACATAAAACTCATTCTACAGATATAGAACTCATTCTGGGCGGCAGGTAGCTTAGTGGTTAAGAGCGTTGTGCCAGTAACCGAAAGGTCGCTGGTTCTAATCCCGAGCCAACTAGGTGAAAAATCTGTCGATGTGCCCCTTGAGCAAGGCACTTAACCCTAATTGCTCCTGTAAGTCGCTCTGGATAAGAGCATCTGCTAAAAATAAATAAATTAAAGAACATAAAACTCATTCTACAGAACATAAAACTCATTCTACCGAATATAGAACTCACTCTACCGAATATAGAACTCACTCTACCGAATATAGAACTCACTCTACCGAATATAGAACTCACTCTACAGAATATAAAACTCATTCTACAGAATATAAAACTCATTCTACAGAATATAAAACTCATTCTACAGAATATAAAACTCATTCTACAGAATATAGAACTCACTCTACAGAATATAAAACTCACTCTACAGAATATAGAACTCACTCTACAGAATATAGAACTCACTCTACAGAATATAAAACTCATTCTACAGAATATAAAACTCATTCTACAGAATATAAAACTCATTCTACAGAATATAGAACTCACTCTACAGAATATAAAACTCATTCTACAGAATATAAAACTCATTCTACAGAATATAAAACTCATTCTACAGAATATAGAACTCACTCTACAGAATATAGAACTCATTCTACAGAATATAAAACTCACTCTACAGAATATGACGACAATCAGTCAGTGTGGTTGTTAGTATTTGATGGCTTTATTACCTTGTTCTCCAAGTCAAGACTCTTTTTTTATCTCTCTCTCTCTCAAAGCAGAATTATTCACACAGAATTATGAATCAGTCGGAGATGAAGAGAGAGATTAGACAGTGAGTTGCAGTGAGTTACGATGAAAACCAGGAGTCCCCTGAGAAGGTGTTGGGTTAGGATTGTGCTTTTTAAACTGAGAGAGAGAGGGAGAGGAAATCTTCGATCTATGTTTTCTTTCATATTCTTTCATGTTCTCTTTCTTTTTAGTGTCTGTTGAAGTGTTTGATGAATGTTTCCATATGATTGTGTTCTTCATCTTCTGACTGTTTTAAAGCAGCAGGCCTCTACATGTCTCTGCTCTGAGGAACCCCTGGAGGGTTGGTATGTTTGTTACTATATCCTGAATGAGGTTCTGTGCATAGTGAAATACAAGGCCAGCAGCCATGCAACAGAGTCTTTGTCTGTGTGTGCGTGTGAAGTTGGCAGTGCGTGTGTAAAGTTCTGGAGCAATGGGCATTCAAAGTTCTGGAGCAATGGGCATTCAAAGTTCTGGAGCAATGGGCATTCAAAGTTCTGGAGCAATGGACATTCAAAGTTCTGGAGCAATGGTCTTCTGTAAAGCCTAGGCTACTATTCTGCTTTACGAGGATAGGAGGGCTGCAATTTTTGGGGGTCTCGCCTAGGGCGACATATCAGCTAGGACCGGGCCTGATCAGCGTTGATTAGTCTATAGATTTAGAAAAGATTCCGTGTTAAATTATACCATGCCAGGTTGCAGAAGATTGGCACATTGTCCATTTGACACAACATTACAGCATTATAGACCCCGGAGCCAGAACAACCTTATCCACTGACAGCATTACAGCATTATAGACCCCGGAGCCAGAACAACCTTATCCACTGACAGCATTACAGCATTATAGACCCCGGAGCCAGAACAACCTTATCCACTGACAGCATTACAGCATTATAGACCCCGGAGCCAGAACAACCTTATCCACTGACAGCATTACAGCATTATAGACCCCGGAGCCAGAACAACCTTATCCACTGACAGCATTACAGCATTATAGACCCCGGAGCCAGAACAACCTTATCCACTGACAGCATTACAGCATTATAGACCCCGGAGCCAGAACAACCTTATCCACTGACAGCATTACAGCATTATAGACCCCGGAGCCAGAACAACCTTATCCACTGACAACATTACAGCATTATAGACCCCGGAGCCAGAACAACCTTATCCACTGACAGCATTACAGCATTATAGACCCCGGAGCCAGAACAACCTTATCCACTGACAGCATTACAGCATTATAGACCCCGAGCCAGAACAACCTTATCCACTGACAACATTACAGCATTATAGACCCCGGAGCCAGAACAACCTTATCCACTGACAGCATTACAGCATTATAGACCCCGAGCCAGAACAACCTTATCCACTGACAACATTACAGCATTATAGACCCCGAGCCAGAACAACCTTATCCACTGACAGCATTACAGCATTATAGACCCCGGAGCCAGAACAACCTTATCCACTGACAGCATTACAGCATTATAGACCCCGGAGCCAGAACAACCTTATCCACTGACAGCATTACAGCATTATAGACCCCGGAGCCAGAACAACCTTATCCACTGACAGCATTACAGCATTATAGACCCCGGAGCCAGAACAACCTTATCCACTGACAGCATTACAGCATTATAGACCCCGGAGCCAGAACAACCTTATCCACTGACAGCATTACAGCATTATAGACCCCGGAGCCAGAACAACCTTATCCACTGACAGCATTACAGCATTATAGACCCCGGAGCCAGAACAACCTTATCCACTGACAGCATTACAGCATTATAGACCCCGGAGCCAGAACAACCTTATCCACTGACAGCATTACAGCATTATAGACCCCGGAGCCAGAACAACCTTATCCACTGACAGCATTACAGCATTATAGACCCCGGAGCCAGAACAACCTTATCCACTGACAGCATTACAGCATTATAGACCCCGGAGCCAGAACAACCTTATCCACTGACAGCATTACAGCATTATAGACCCCGGAGCCAGAACAACCTTATCCACTGACAGCATTACAGCATTATAGACCCCGGAGCCAGAACAACCTTATCCACTGACAGCATTACAGCATTATAGACCCCGGAGCCAGAACAACCTTATCCACTGACAGCATTACAGCATTATAGACCCCCGGAGCCAGAACAACCTTATCCACTGACAGCATTACAGCATTATAGACCCCGGAGCCAGAACAACCTTATCCACTGACAGCATTACAGCATTATAGACCCCGGAGCCAGAACAACCTTATCCACTGACAGCATTACAGCATTATAGACCCCGGAGCCAGAACAACCTTATCCACTGACAGCATTACAGCATTATAGACCCCGGAGCCAGAACAACCTTATCCACTGACAGCATTACAGCATTATAGACCCCGAGCCAGAACAACCTTATCCACTGACAGCATTACAGCATTATAGACCCCGAGCCAGAACAACCTTATCCACTGACAGCATTACAGCATTATAGACCCCGGAGCCAGAACAACCTTATCCACTGACAGCATTACAGCATTATAGACCCCGGAGCCAGAACAACCTTATCCACTGACAGCATTACAGCATTATAGACCCCGGAGCCAGAACAACCTTATCCACTGACAGCATTACAGCATTATAGACCCCGGAGCCAGAACAACCTTATCCACTGACAGCATTACAGCATTATAGACCCCGGAGCCAGAACAACCTTATCCACTGACAGCATTACAGCATTATAGACCCCCGGAGCCAGAACAACCTTATCCACTGACAGCATTACAGCATTATAGACCCCGGAGCCAGAACAACCTTATCCACTGACAGCATTACAGCATTATAGACCCCGAGCCAGAACAACCTTATCCACTGACAGCATTACAGCATTATAGACCCCGGAGCCAGAACAACCTTATCCACTGACAGCATTACAGCATTATAGACCCCGAGCCAGAACAACCTTATCCACTGACAGCATTACAGCATTATAGACCCCGGAGCCAGAACAACCTTATCCACTGACAGCATTACAGCATTATAGACCCCGGAGCCAGAACAACCTTATCCACTGACAGCATTACAGCATTATAGACCCCGGAGCCAGAACAACCTTATCCACTGACAGCATTACAGCATTATAGACCCCGGAGCCAGAACAACCTTATCCACTGACAGCATTACAGCATTATAGACCCCGGAGCCAGAACAACCTTATCCACTGACAGCATTACAGCATTATAGACCCCGGAGCCAGAACAACCTTATCCACTGACAGCATTACAGCATTATAGACCCCGGAGCCAGAACAACCTTATCCACTGACAGCATTACAGCATTATAGACCCCGGAGCCAGAACAACCTTATCCACTGACAGCATTACAGCATTATAGACCCCGGAGCCAGAACAACCTTATCCACTGACAGCATTACAGCATTATAGACCCCGGAGCCAGAACAACCTTATCCACTGACAGCATTACAGCATTATAGACCCCGGAGCCAGAACAACCTTATCCACTGACAGCATTACAGCATTATAGACCCCGGAGCCAGAACAACCTTATCCACTGACAGCATTACAGCATTATAGACCCCGGAGCCAGAACAACCTTATCCACTGACAGCATTACAGCATTATAGACCCCGGAGCCAGAACAACCTTATCCACTGACAGCATTACAGCATTATAGACCCCGGAGCCAGAACAACCTTATCCACTGACAGCATTACAGCATTATAGACCCCGAGCCAGAACAACCTTATCCACTGACAGCATTACAGCATTATAGACCCCGAGCCAGAACAACCTTATCCACTGACAGCATTACAGCATTATAGACCCCGGAGCCAGAACAACCTTATCCACTGACAGCATTACAGCATTATAGACCCCGGAGCCAGAACAACCTTATCCACTGACAGCATTACAGCATTATAGACCCCGAGCCAGAACAACCTTATCCACTGACAGCATTACAGCATTATAGACCCCGGAGCCAGAACAACCTTATCCACTGACAGCATTACAGCATTATAGACCCCGGAGCCAGAACAACCTTATCCACTGACAGCATTACAGCATTATAGACCCCGGAGCCAGAACAACCTTATCCACTGACAGCATTACAGCATTATAGACCCCGGAGCCAGAACAACCTTATCCACTGACAGCATTACAGCATTATAGACCCCGGAGCCAGAACAACCTTATCCACTGACAGCATTACAGCATTATAGACCCCGGAGCCAGAACAACCTTATCCACTGACAGCATTACAGCATTATAGACCCCGGAGCCAGAACAACCTTATCCACTGACAGCATTACAGCATTATAGACCCCGGAGCCAGAACAACCTTATCCACTGACAGCATTACAGCATTATAGACCCCGGAGCCAGAACAACCTTATCCACTGACAGCATTACAGCATTATAGACCCCGGAGCCAGAACAACCTTATCCACTGACAGCATTACAGCATTATAGACCCCGGAGCCAGAACAACCTTATCCACTGACAGCATTACAGCATTATAGACCCCGGAGCCAGAACAACCTTATCCACTGACAGCATTACAGCATTATAGACCCCGGAGCCAGAACAACCTTATCCACTGACAGCATTACAGCATTATAGACCCCGGAGCCAGAACAACCTTATCCACTGACAGCATTACAGCATTATAGACCCCGGAGCCAGAACAACCTTATCCACTGACAGCATTACAGCATTATAGACCCCGGAGCCAGAACAACCTTATCCACTGACAGCATTACAGCATTATAGACCCCGGAGCCAGAACAACCTTATCCACTGACAGCATTACAGCATTATAGACCCCGGAGCCAGAACAACCTTATCCACTGACAGCATTACAGCATTATAGACCCCGGAGCCAGAACAACCTTATCCACTGACAGCATTACAGCATTATAGACCCCGGAGCCAGAACAACCTTATCCACTGACAGCATTACAGCATTATAGACCCCGGAGCCAGAACAACCTTATCCACTGACAGCATTACAGCATTATAGACCCCGGAGCCAGAACAACCTTATCCACTGACAGCATTACAGCATTATAGACCCCGGAGCCAGAACAACCTTATCCACTGACAGCATTACAGCATTATAGACCCCGGAGCCAGAACAACCTTATCCACTGACAGCATTACAGCATTATAGACCCCGGAGCCAGAACAACCTTATCCACTGACAGCATTACAGCATTATAGACCCCGGAGCCAGAACAACCTTATCCACTGACAGCATTACAGCATTATAGACCCCGGAGCCAGAACAACCTTATCCACTGACAGCATTACAGCATTATAGACCCCGGAGCCAGAACAACCTTATCCACTGACAGCATTACAGCATTATAGACCCCGGAGCCAGAACAACCTTATCCACTGACAGCATTACAGCATTATAGACCCCGGAGCCAGAACAACCTTATCCACTGACAGCATTACAGCATTATAGACCCCGGAGCCAGAACAACCTTATCCACTGACAGCATTACAGCATTATAGACCCCGGAGCCAGAACAACCTTATCCACTGACAGCATTACAGCATTATAGACCCCGGAGCCAGAACAACCTTATCCACTGACAGCATTACAGCATTATAGACCCCGGAGCCAGAACAACCTTATCCACTGACAGCATTACAGCATTATAGACCCCGGAGCCAGAACAACCTTATCCACTGACAGCATTACAGCATTATAGACCCCGGAGCCAGAACAACCTTATCCACTGACAGCATTACAGCATTATAGACCCCGGAGCCAGAACAACCTTATCCACTGACAGCATTACAGCATTATAGACCCCGGAGCCAGAACAACCTTATCCACTGACAGCATTACAGCATTATAGACCCCGGAGCCAGAACAACCTTATCCACTGACAGCATTACAGCATTATAGACCCCGGAGCCAGAACAACCTTATCCACTGACAGCATTACAGCATTATAGACCCCGGAGCCAGAACAACCTTATCCACTGACAGCATTACAGCATTATAGACCCCGGAGCCAGAACAACCTTATCCACTGACAGCATTACAGCATTATAGACCCCGGAGCCAGAACAACCTTATCCACTGACAGCATTACAGCATTATAGACCCCGAGCCAGAACAACCTTATCCACTGACAGCATTACAGCATTATAGACCCCCGGAGCCAGAACAACCTTATCCACTGACAGCATTACAGCATTATAGACCCCGGAGCCAGAACAACCTTATCCACTGACAGCATTACAGCATTATAGACCCCGGAGCCAGAACAACCTTATCCACTGACAGCATTACAGCATTATAGACCCCGGAGCCAGAACAACCTTATCCACTGACAGCATTACAGCATTATAGACCCCGGAGCCAGAACAACCTTATCCACTGACAGCATTACAGCATTATAGACCCCGGAGCCAGAACAACCTTATCCACTGACAGCATTACAGCATTATAGACCCCGGAGCCAGAACAACCTTATCCACTGACAGCATTACAGCATTATAGACCCCGGAGCCAGAACAACCTTATCCACTGACAGCATTACAGCATTATAGACCCCGGAGCCAGAACAACCTTATCCACTGACAGCATTACAGCATTATAGACCCCGGAGCCAGAACAACCTTATCCACTGACAGCATTACAGCATTATAGACCCCGGAGCCAGAACAACCTTATCCACTGACAGCATTACAGCATTATAGACCCCGGAGCCAGAACAACCTTATCCACTGACAGCATTACAGCATTATAGACCCCGGAGCCAGAACAACCTTATCCACTGACAGCATTACAGCATTATAGACCCCGGAGCCAGAACAACCTTATCCACTGACAGCATTACAGCATTATAGACCCCCGGAGCCAGAACAACCTTATCCACTGACAGCATTACAGCATTATAGACCCCGGAGCCAGAACAACCTTATCCACTGACAGCATTACAGCATTATAGACCCCGGAGCCAGAACAACCTTATCCACTGACAGCATTACAGCATTATAGACCCCGGAGCCAGAACAACCTTATCCACTGACAGCATTACAGCATTATAGACCCCGGAGCCAGAACAACCTTATCCACTGACAGCATTACAGCATTATAGACCCCGGAGCCAGAACAACCTTATCCACTGACAGCATTACAGCATTATAGACCCCGGAGCCAGAACAACCTTATCCACTGACAGCATTACAGCATTATAGACCCCGGAGCCAGAACAACCTTATCCACTGACAGCATTACAGCATTATAGACCCCGGAGCCAGAACAACCTTATCCACTGACAGCATTACAGCATTATAGACCCCGGAGCCAGAACAACCAATCCACTGCTGTTGAATAGTTCATGAATAGTCAGACACATCCAACCTTTAAAAAAAAAAAAGAAGAACCATTTATTTATTTACTAGCAACCAATGAAAAGAGCGTTGTATAAAAGAAATTCCACTCATCAAAGGATTTTTTTTTTTACTGAAGTGCCATAGCCTATAGCACTCTACACCCCCACACATCTAGCGGTTAGTCCAGCATCAAAGGAAAAGTTGGAAAGATGAGATGTTGAAAGTTTAACAGACAAAGTTAGCAAAACAATTTCTTATAGTCATTAGTAAACACTCCCGCTACTAGTTTATCTACATGAAAATAAATGTAATAAAAAAAAAACATTCTATCCTAAAATGAATGTAGGCCTATCTAAACGGTTTTGACAGTTATTTTTTTTTAAATAAATGTCTTCATCCATAACCGTTAGTTACGCGGTTATTCAGTTACCGTCACAGCCCTAGATAAGATCTATATTTCTATACACATCTATAGACGAGGCTTATGCTATGCCTCTGACATCCTAACATCCACCTACTGATATCATATGTGAAGACAATGGGTGACATGGGACAACCCTGTCGAGTGTCTGTCTGTCTGAGATGTCATTCAGAAGGCTGTCTGTCTGTTATCATATGTGAAGACAATGGGTGACATGGGACAACCCTGTCTAGTGTCTGTCTGTCTGTCTAAGATGTCATTCAGAAGGCTGTCTGTCTATTTTCCTCCCTGCTCTCTCCCTCTCTCTCAATTCAATTCTATTTCAATTGAAGGGCTTTATTGGCATGGGAAACGTATGGTAACATTGCCAAAGCAAGTGAAGTAGATAAAAAAAAAGTGAAATAAACAATAAATATTAACAGTAAACATTACACTCAGAAGATCCAAAAGAATAAAGACATTTCAAATGTCATATTATGTCTATATACAGTGTTGTAACGATGTGCAAATAGTTAAAGTACAAATGGGAAAATAAATAAACATACAGTTGAGGTCGGAAGTTTACATACACCTTTATACTATTCCAAGTATTCCTTAAAGAGGTGTCTCCGGAAGGTGGTCAGTGACTCCGCTAATAGTAGAGAGAATGATTTATTTCAGCTTTTATTTCTTTCATCACATTCCCAATGGGTCAGAAGTTTACATACACTCAATTAGTATTTGGTACTTGCGTACCATTGTTTGTACAGATGAACGTGGTACCTTCAGGCTTTTGAAAATTGCTCCCAAGGATGAACCAGACCTGTGGAGGTCTACCATTTCTTTTCACAGGTCTTGGCTGATTTCTTTTGATTTTCCCATGATGTCAAGCAAAGAGGCACTGAGTTTTAAGGTAGGCCTTGAAATATATCCACAGGTACACCTTTAATTGATTCAAATGATGTCAATTAGCCTATCAGAAGCTTCTAAAGCCATGACATCATTTTCTGAAATTTTCCAAGCCGTTTAAAGGCACAGTCAATTTAGTGTATGTAAACTTCTGACCCACTGGAATTGTGATACAGTGAATTAATCTGTCTGTAAACAATTGTTACTTGTACAAAATTACTTGTGTCATGCACAAAGTAGACGTCCTAACCGACTTGCCAAAACTATAGTTTGTTAACAAAAAAATTGTGGAGTGGTTGAAAAAAACGAGTTTTAATGACTCCAACCTAAGTGTATGTAAACTTCCGACTTCAACTGTAAATATAGGTTGTATTTACAATGGTGTTTGTTCTTCACTGGTTGCCCCTTTTCTTGTGGCAACAGGTCACAAATCTTGCTGTGTGATGGCACACTGTGGTATTTCACCCAATAGATAAGGGAGTTTAGCTAAATTGGAATTGTTTTCGAATTCATTGTGGGTCTCTGTAATCTGAGGGAAATATGTGTCTCTAATATGGTCATACATTTGGCAGGAGGTTAGGAAGTGCAGCTCAGTTTCCACCTCATTTTGTGGGCGGTGTGCCCATAGCCTGTCTTCTCTTGAGAGCCAGGTCTGCCCTACGGCGGCCTTTCTCAATAGCAAGGCTATGCTCACAGAGTCTCTCTCTCTCTCTCTCTCTCCAATTTCAATTTCAATTTAAGGGCTTTATTGGCATGGGAAACGAATGTTAACATTGCCAAAGTGATGCAGACAATTACATTGATAGAATCTATCTGCAATATTAAGCTGATCTACCCCCATAAAAAATAAAAAACAATGCCAAAGCAAGTGAAGTAGGTAGTAAACAAAAGTGAAATAAACAATAAATATTAACAGTAAACATTACACTCAGAAGTTCCAAAAGAATACAGACATTTCAAATGTCATATTATGTCTATATACAGTGTTGTAACAATGTGCAAATAGTTAAAGTACAAATCTCTCTCTCTCTGTCTGAGGTCATTGAGAAGGCTGTCTGTTGTCCTCCATCTCCTCTCCTCCCTGCTCCACACACACATGCACTCACCATCTCTGCCACCATCTCTGGCACCTCTCTGGCACCTTTCTGACACCCTCTCTGGCACCTCTCTGCCACCTCTCTGGCATTGATCAATAAGCAGATTTTAAATAATTGGTGGATAGGAGTTCTATCAATAAGATGACATCACTTCAGCTCTCTGTCAGTTTTTGTTTTATCTTTAGTTATCAGGTTTCTATAAATCAAGTGGCTTCCTTCCAATGGATAGGACTTAACTGTGGGTTTTGGGAAGCCTGTCTGTTTCCAGTCTGTGTGTGTTTGTGATGGAGGTAAATGTTTTAGTCTTTAGCTGCACTGTGTAGGTGTTTTGATTCTCTACGCTCCTGACTCATAATTAGCTTGGAGGAGTGGAGGAGTGGGTCCGTCTATCACTGGGCAGGCTGCTTTGTCTTGGTGTTCTGGAGAGAGAGAATCCCTCTATTTACTCATCCTCCCATCCTTCTCAGTTTATACTTCCTGCCAGCACATAGAAGGACAACTGCAGTCTTTTTTTCTCCATAGCTTGTTCTCCATCTTCTTTTTAAATAGGGAGACACATTTTTTTTTTTTCAGCACTTTTATTTCCATGACTGATTATAACTTTCTGATGATCTCCTGTCCCTCTGTAGCAAACATATTATGTTCAATATGTTTGGAAAATCAAATCGCAAAAAAAAAATCACAGTATCGAATCGCAATACATATAGAATCATGAGAATCTCAATACTTATCATATCGGCACCTAAGTATCGTGATAATATCGTATCAATTCCCAGCCCTAATAAGGACCTGTCCAAATCACTGTGAATATCTCTCTTTTCTGATGTTCTAAATACAGCTTGATGACTTCTGAGTGATGAAGACATCTCATAGTGTGCTACTATCTAGTGGGCAGTACTTAGTCATTACCAATTAAGTTAAGCTAACGTTGTAGTCTGAGTGTAGAAGTCTTTCTACTAGGAATCGCCATGGCGCCGGAGAAGATGGCTGCCGTTTTACAGCCCTCTAACCAATTGTACTATTATGTGTGTTTTTCCGCGTTATTTGTAATTTATTTTGTACATAATGTTTCTGCCATCGTCTCTTATAACCAAAAAGAGCTTCTGGATATCAGGACAGCGATTACTCACCTCGTATTGGACAAAGATGTTTTCTTCAACGAGCCGGACGCGAAGGATATTCTACAGACACCCGACAAGGCCCAAATCCCTGTCATTCGCATGAGAAAGAGACGGAGATATCGTGGATGTAGGTCGGGGTGCCTTGTAAGGATCCGACGGCGAGCGAGTAAACTGCCTCTTCCATCAATCCTATTAGCCAATGTTCAATCATTTGAAAATAAATTGGATGACCTAAGATTACGGTTATCCTACCAACGGGACATTAAAAACTGTAATATCTTATGTTTCACCGAGTTGTGGCTGAACGCAACGACATGGACAACATACAGCTGACGGGATATACGCTACATCGGCAGGATAGAACGTCTGACTCCGTAAGACAAGGTGTGGCGGTCTGTTATATTTGTAAACAACAGCTGGTGCATAAAATCGAACACTAAGGTCTCTAGGTTTTGCTCGCCTGAGGTAGAGTATCTCATGATAAGCTGTAGACCACACTATTTACCAAGAGAGTTTTCATCTATTTTTCGTAGCTGTCTATTTACCACCACAAACTGATGCTGGCACTAAGATTGCACTCAATAAGCTGTATAAGTCCATAAGTAAACAGGAAAACGCTCATCCAGAGGCGGCGCTCCTAGTGGCCGGGGACTTTAATGCAGGGAAACTTAAATCTGTTCTACCTAATTTCTACCAGCATGTTAAATGTTGCAAACAGGGGGAAAAAACTCTAGACCACCTTTACTCCACACACAGAGACGCAACAAAGCTCTCCTCGCCCTCCATTTGGCAAATCTGACCATAATTATATCCTCCTGATTCCTGCTTATAAGCAAAAACTAAAGCAGGAAGCACCAGTGACTCGGTTAATAAAAAAGTGGTCAGATGACGCAGATGCTAAGCTACAGGACTGTTTTGCTAGCACAGACTGGAACATGTTCCGGGATTCTTCAGACAGCATTAAGGAGTACACCACATCAGTCACTGTCTTCATCAATAAGTGCATCGATGACGTCGTCCCCACAGTGACTGTACGTACATACCCCAACCAGAAGCCATGGATTACAGGCAACATCCGCACTGAGCCAAAGGGTAGAGCTGCCGCTTCAAGGAGCGGGACTCTAACCGGACGCTTACAATAAATTCCACTGTGCCCTCCGACGAACCATCAAACAGGCAAAGAGTCAATACAGGACTAAGATTGAATCGTATTACATCGGCTCTGACGCTCTTCGGATGTGGCAGGGCTTGAAAACTATTACAGACTGCAAAGGGAAGCACAGCCGCAAGTTGCCCAGTGTCACAAGCCTGCCAGATGAGCTAAATCACTTCTATGCTCGCTTTGAGGCAAGCAACACTGAAGCATGCATGAGAGCACCGGCTGTTCCGGATGACTATGTGATCACGCTCTCCATAGCCGATGTGAGTAAGACTTTTAAGCAGGTCAACATTCACAAGGCCGCAGGGCCAGACAGATTACCAGGACGTGTACTCCGAGCATGTGCTGACCAACTGGCAAGTGTCTTCACTGACATTTTCAACATGTCCCTGACTGAGTCTGTAATACCAACATGTTTCATGCAGACCACCATAGTCCCTGTGCCCAAGAACACTAACATAACCTGCCTAAATGACTACCAACCCGTAGCACTGACGTCTGTAGCCATGAAGTGCTTTGAAAGGCTGGTCATGGCTCACATCAACACCATTATCCCAGAAACCCTAGACCCACTCCAATTTGCATACCGCCCCAACAGATCCACAGATGATGCAATCTCTATTGCACTCCACACTGCCCTTTCACACCTGGACAAGAGGAACACCTACGTGAGAATGCTATTCATTGACTACAGCTCAGCGTTCAACACCATAGTGCCCTCAAAGCTCATCACTAAGATAAGGATCCTGG
>NW_025536107.1:35000-37500 GCF_020615455.1 Coregonus clupeaformis | reverse complement strand
TTTTGGCTTGTCATTATGGGGTATTGTGTATAGATTGTTGAGGATTTTTATTTATTTAATCCATTTTAGAATAAGGCTGTAACTAAACTAAATGTGGAAAGTCAAAGGGTCTGAATACTTTCCGAAGGCGCTGGAATAAGAAACCCATTTAAAGATGCTTTGGGCATGTACTGTATGTACGGTACATATGGTACATACGGTACATACGGTACCATACACAAACATACGGTACATACGGTATCATACACAAACACACGGTACATACACAAACACACGGTACATACACAAACATACGGTACATACACAAACACACAGTACATACACACACATACGGTACATACGGTAGATACACAAATATGTGTGTTTGTGTATGTACCGTATGTTTGTGTATGTACCGTATGTTTGTGTATGTACCATATGTACCATATGTTTGTGTATGGTACCGTATGTACAGTATGTTTGTGTATGTACCGTATGTTTGTGTATGTACCGTATGTTTGTGTATGTACCGTATGTTTGTGTATGTACCGTATGTTTGTGTATGTACCGTATGTTTGTGTATGTACCGTATGTTTGTACCGTATGTACCGTGTGTTTGTGTATGTACCGTATGTTTGTGTATGTACCGTATGTTTGTGTATGTACCGTATGTTTGCGTATGTACCGTATGTTTGCGTATGTACCGTATTTACCGTATGTTTGTGTATGGTACCGTATGTACCGTATGTTTGTGTATGTACCATATGTACCGTATGTTTGTGTATGGTATCGTATGTACCGTATGCTTGCGTATGTACCGTATGTTTGTGTTCATGGAATCCTTGTTCAGGCAAATCAATGTTGTTTAACTATCACCCTTTGTCCCAGTGGTTTTGTGCTGCTAAGGTTTATTGGTTTTATTTCATGCATAGTCTTTGAATGTATAATTAGATAAAGGGAACATATGTGAGGACACAACTCTTTATTAGCACTCCTATGGCCTTGAGATCTCTGGAAAGGTCTCAGCCTTCATGTCAGCTGTGTTATCGTGCCATGCTGAGGATGAACAGTACTTAATCTCAGTTGTGTTATGATGCCATGCTGAGGATGAACAGTACTTAATGTCAGTTGTGTTATCGTGCCATGCTGAGGATGAACAGTACTTAATGTCAGCTGTGTTATGATGCCATGCTGAGGATGAACAGTACTTAATGTCAGTTGTGTTATCGTGCCATGCTGAAGATGAACAGTACTTAATGTCAGCTGTGTTATGATGCCATGCTGAGGATGAACAGTACTTAATGTCAGTTGTGTTATCGTGCCATGCTGAGGATGAACAGTACTTAATGTCAGCTGTGTTATGATGCCATGCTGAGGATGAACAGTACTTAATGTCAGTTGTGTTATCGTGCCATGCTGAGGATGAACAGTACTTAATGTCAGCTGTGTTATGATGCCATGCTGAGGATGAACAGTACTTAATGTCAGTTGTGTTATTGTGCCATGCTGAGGATGAACAGTACTTAATGTCAGTTGTGTTATGATGCCATGCTGAGGATGAACAGTATTTAATGTCAGCTGTGTTATGATGCCATGCTGAGGATGAACAGTACTTAATGTCAGTTGTGTTATGATGCCATGCTGAGGATGAACAGTACTTAATGTCAGTTGTGTTATGATGCCATGCTGAGGATGAACAGTACTTCATGTCAGTTGTGTTATGATGCCATGCTGAGGATGAACAGTACTTCATGTCAGCTGTGTTATGATGCCATGCTGAGGATGAACAGTACTTCATGTCAGCTGTGTTATGATGCCATGCTGAGGATGAACAGTACTTAATGTCAGCTGTGTTATGATACCATGCTGAGGATGAACAGTACTTAATGTCAGTTGTGTTATGATGCCATGCTGAGGATGAACAGTACGTAATGTCAGCTGTGTTATGATGCCATGCTGAGGATGAACAGTACTTAATGTCAGCTGTGTTCAAATACAATTTTATTTGCCACATGCGCCGAATGCAACAGGTGTAAACATTACAGGGGGGTACCGGTGCAGAGTCAATGTGCGGGGGCACCGGCTAGTCGAGGTAATTTAGGTAATATGTACATGTGGGTAGAGTTAAAGTGACTATGCATAAATACTTAACAGAGTAGCAGCAGCGTAAAAAGGATGGGGTGGGGGGGCAGTGCAAATAGTCCGGGTAGCCATTATTAGCTGTTCAGGAGTCTTATGGCTTGGGGGTAGAAGCTGTTGAGAAGTCTTTTGGACCTAGACTTGGCGCTCCGGTACCGCTTGCCGTGCGGTAGCAGAGAGAACAGTCTATGACTAGGGTGGCTGGAGTCTTTGACAATTTTGAGGGCCTTCCTCTGACACCGCCTGGTATAGAGGTCCTGGATGGCAGGAAGCTTGGCCGCAGTGATGTACTGGGCCGTACGCATTACCCTCTGTAGTGCCTTGCGGTCAGAGGCCGAGCTGTTGCCATACCAGGCGGTGATGCAACCAGTCAGGATGCTCT
>NW_025536107.1:22500-30000 GCF_020615455.1 Coregonus clupeaformis | reverse complement strand
TCCTGACTGGTTCTGGTACCGGTTCCGACCGACAGTTCTGCTTATAAATGGATCTGTTGACATCTTAGATCAAAATGGCTTGCGTTGAGCGGTAGCCCTGGTTCCCATGGAGACAGGGAGTATATGTCTTCCGCCTGTATGAAGCAGGATGTGAAATCTGACACCACTTGAAGCTGGGATGTCCCTCCTACCATTTAATTGGCTCTTCCAACTGTCCATCAACTCCTGTCTGAAGCTTACATCTGAACCCCCCAGCTGACAAAGCACACGCCTGCAATCCTTAAACAGCGGCGCAGCAGGACAGAGTGGTTTCGGGTCACTAGCAGATTCAGAGATCAATTTATAGCTGACTTTATCAAAGTAATCTAAAATAATTGATAGATTTTAAACAAAAAAACACACTTTCTGTTTGTCATAGATGGACACGATGAATATGAGATGAAAGGCGAGTGCCTACAAATTCAGGAAGGTTTTGTGTGATGCTCACAGTGGTGGGGGCGGACGTCAAGAGAGACCTTTAGAAAATATACAGATTTTTGTCTAAAACTAAACACACAAATATGTATTTTACAGTCTTAAGGAAGGTGAAATATTATACTTAGTCATTTTATAATTTGACTATACTATATTTAGAAAAGCATATGTAATTCGAAACCTTATTCATACAGTTTTGTTGAATAGGAAATACATCATGTAACCTATTTCATTTTCTTATTTTTTATCATATTTGTACTGAGTATTTGAGTTTGTGTCCTGAAAAGTGACAACACCTCAGTCATTTAATAACTCTTTTTACCAGAAAGGTGAGAATTGAACCTTTCCAAAAAAAAGTTTAAATCAGCCGTAAAAACACTCAGAAAATTGCGTAATAATGTTATATCATGTAGCTATCGATGATCTGAACAGTCATCTCAACATGGGATGTTTGGGAGAGGATGCTTTATTAATGTAGCTATCGATGATCTGAACAGTCATCTCAACATGGGATGTTTGGGAGAGGATGCTTTATTAATGTAGCTATCGATGATCTGAACAGTCATCTCAACATGGGATGTTTGGGAGAGGATGCTTTATTATGTAGCTATCGATGATCTGAACAGTCATCTCAACATGGGATGTTTGGGAGAGGATGCTTTATTATGTAGCTATCGATGATCTGAACAGTCATCTCAACATGGGATGTTTGGGGAGAGGATGCTTTATTATGTAGCTATCGATGATCTGAACAGTCATCTCAACATGGGATGTTTGGGAGAGGATCCTTTATTATGTAGCTATCGATGATCTGAACAGTCATCTCAACATGGGATGTTTGGGAGAGGATGCTTTATTAATGTAGCTATCGATGATCTGAACAGTCATCTCAACATGGGATGTTTGGGAGAGGATCCTTTTTTTATGTAGCTATCGATGATCTGAACAGTCATCTCAATATGGGATGTTTGGGAGAGGATGCTTTATTATGTAGCTATCGATGATCTGAACAGTCATCTCAACATGGGATGTTTGGGAGAGGATGCTTTATTATGTAGCTATCGATGATCTGAACAGTCATCTCAACATGGTATGTTTGGGAGAGGATGCTTTATTATGTAGCTATCGATGATCTGAACAGTCATCTCAACATGGGATGTTTGGGGAGAGGATGCTTTATTATGTAGCTATCGATGATCTGAACAGTCATCTCAACATGGGATGTTTGGGAGAGGATGCTTTATTATGTAGCTATCGATGATCTGAACAGTCATCTCAACATGGGATGTTTGGGAGAGGATCCTTTATCATGTAGCTATCGATGATCTGAACAGTCATCTCAACATGGGATGTTTGGGAGAGGATCCTTTATCATGTAGCTATCGATGATCTGAACAGTCATCTCAACATGGGATGTTTGGGAGAGGATGCTTTATTATGTAGCTATCGATGATCTGAACAGTCATCTCAACATGGGATGTTTGGGAGAGGATGCTTTATTATGTAGCTATCGATGATCTGAACAGTCATCTCAACATGGGATGTTTGGGAGAGGATCCTTTATTATGTAGCTATCGATGATCTGAACAGTCATCTCAACATGGGATGTTTGGGAGAGGGTCTTTTTATCATGTAGCTATCGATGATCTGAACAGTCATCTCAACATGTGATGTTTGGGAGAGGATGCTTTATTATGTAGCTATCGATGATCTGAACAGTCATCTCAACATGGGATGTTTGGGAGAGGATGCTTTATTATGTAGCTATCGATGATCTGAACAGTCATCTCAACATGGGATGTTTGGGAGAGGATCTTTTATCATGTAGCTATCGATGATCTGAACAGTCATCTCAACATGGGATGTTTGGGAGAGGATGCTTTATTATGTAGCTATCGATGATCTGAACAGTCATCTCAACATGGGATGTTTGGGAGAGGATGCTTTATTATGTAGCTATCGATGATCTGAACAGTCATCTCAACATGGGATGTTTGGGAGAGGATGCTTTATTATGTAGCTATCGATGATCTGAACAGTCATCTCAACATGGGATGTTTGGGAGAGGATCCTTTATTATGTAGCTATCTATGATCTGAACAGTCATCTCAACATGGGATGTTTGGGAGAGGATCCTTTATTATGTAGCTATCGATGATCTGAACAGTCATCTCAACATGGGATGTTTGGGAGAGGATGCTTTATTATGTAGCTATCGATGATCTGAACAGTCATCTCAACATGGGATGTTTGGGAGAGGATGCTTTATTGTAGCTATCGGTGATCTGAACAGTCATCTCAACATGGGATGTTTGGGAGAGGATGCTTTATTATGTAGCTATCGATGATCTGAACAGTCATCTCAACATGGGATGCTTGGGAGAGGATCCTTTATTAATGTAGCTATCGATGATCTGAACAGTCATCTCAACATGGGATGTTTGGGAGAGGATCCTTTATTAATGTAGCTATCGATGATCTGAACAGTCATCTCAACATGGGATGCTTGGGAGAGGATCCTTTATTAATGTAGCCAGTCTCTCATTAGATGTAATGACTCCTTATGGGATGATTCACCATTGTGCTCCTGTGAGTGAGGTTGGTTGTATACCGTTGTCAGACAGGCCAGTCTATTAGAAGGACTGGTGTCATTCCATCATGGAGGAGGACAGGCCAGTCTATTAGAAGGACTGGGTCATTCCATCATGGAGGACGACAGGCCAGTCTATTAGAAGGACTGGTGTCATTCCATCATGGAGGAGGACAGGCCAGTCTATTAGAAGGACTGGGTCATTCCATCATGGAGGAGGACAGGCCAGTCTATTAGAAGGACTGGTGTCATTCCATCATGGAGGAGGACAGGCCAGTCTATTAGAAGGACTGGTGTCATTCCATCATGGAGGACGACAGGCCAGTCTATTAGAAGGACTGGGTCATTCCATCATGGAGGAGGACAGGCCAGTCTATTAGAAGGACTGGTGTCATTCCATCATGGAGGAGGACAGGCCAGTCTATTAGAAGGACTGGGTCATTCCATCATGGAGGACGACAGGCCAGTCTATTAGAAGGACTGGGTCATTCCATCATGGAGGAGGACAGGCCAGTCTATTAGAAGGACTGGTGTCATTCCATCATGGAGGACGACAGGCCAGTCTATTAGAAGGACTGGGTCATTCCATCATGGAGGAGGACAGGCCAGTCTATTAGAAGGACTGGTGTCATTCCATCATGGAGGAGGACAGGCCAGTCTATTAGAAGGACTGGGTCATTCCATCATGGAGGAGGACAGGCCAGTCTATTAGAAGGACTGGTGTCATTCCATCATGGAGGAGGACAGGCCAGTCTATTAGAAGGACTGGTGTCATTCCATCATGGAGGACGACAGGCCAGTCTATTAGAAGGACTGGGTCATTCCATCATGGGAGGAGGACAGGCCAGTCTATTAGAAGGACTGGTGTCATTCCATCATGGAGGAGGACAGGCCAGTCTATTAGAAGGACTGGGTCATTCCATCATGGAAGACGACAGGCCAGTCTATTAGAAGGACTGGGTCATTCCATCATGGAGGAGGACAGGCCAGTCTATTAGAAGGACTGGTGTCATTCCATCATGGAGGACGACAGGCCAGTCTATTAGAAGGACTGGGTCATTCCATCATGGAGGAGGACAGGCCAGTCTATTAGAAGGACTGGTGTCATTCCATCATGGAGGAGGACAGGCCAGTCTATTAGAAGGACTGGGTCATTCCATCATGGAGGACGACAGGCCAGTCTATTAGAAGGACTGGGTCATTCCATCATGGAGGAGGACAGGCCAGTCTATTAGAAGGACTGGTGTCATTCCATCATGGAGGACGACAGGCCAGTCTATTAGAAGGACTGGGTCATTCCATCATGGAGGACGACAGGCCAGTCTATTAGAAGGACTGGGTCATTCCATCATGGAGGACGACAGGCCAGTCTATTAGAAGGACTGGGTCATTCCATCATGGAGGAGGACAGGCCAGTCTATTAGAAGGACTGGTGTCATTCCATCATGGAGGAGGACAGGCCAGTCTATTAGAAGGACTGGGTCATTCCATCATGGAGGAGGACAGGCCAGTCTATTAGAAGGACTGGTGTCATTCCATCATGGAGGAGGACAGGCCAGTCTATTAGAAGGACTGGTGTCATTCCATCATGGAGGACGACAGGCCAGTCTATTAGAAGGACTGGGTCATTCCATCATGGAGGAGGACAGGCCAGTCTATTAGAAGGACTGGTGTCATTCCATCGTGGAGGAGGACAGGCCAGTCTATTAGAAGGACTGGGTCATTCCATCATGGAAGACGACAGGCCAGTCTATTAGAAGGACTGGGTCATTCCATCATGGAGGAGGACAGGCCAGTCTATTAGAAGGACTGGTGTCATTCCATCATGGAGGACGACAGGCCAGTCTATTAGAAGGACTGGGTCATTCCATCATGGAGGAGGACAGGCCAGTCTATTAGAAGGACTGGTGTCATTCCATCATGGAGGAGGACAGGCCAGTCTATTAGAAGGACTGGGTCATTCCATCATGGAGGACGACAGGCCAGTCTATTAGAAGGACTGGGTCATTCCATCATGGAGGAGGACAGGCCAGTCTATTAGAAGGACTGGTGTCATTCCATCATGGAGGACGACAGGCCAGTCTATTAGAAGGACTGGGTCATTCCATCATGGAGGACGACAGGCCAGTCTATTAGAAGGACTGGTGTCATTCCATCATGGAGGACGACAGGCCAGTCTATTAGAAGGACTGGTGTCATTCCATCATGGAGGAGGACAGGCCAGTCTATTAGAAGGACTGGGTCATTCCATCATGGAGGACGACAGGCCAGTCTATTAGAAGGACTGGGTCATTCCATCATGGAGGAGGACAGGCCAGTCTATTAGAAGGACTGGTGTCATTCCATCATGGAGGACGACAGGCCAGTCTATTAGAAGGACTGGGTCATTCCATCATGGAGGATGACAGGCCAGTCTATTAGAAGGACTGGGTCATTCCATCATGGAGGAGGACAGGCCAGTCTATTAGAAGGACTGGTGTCATTCCATCATGGAGGACGACAGGCCAGTCTATTAGAAGGACTGGGGTCATTCCATCATGGAGGACGACAGGCCAGTCTATTAGAAGGACTGGTGTCATTCCATCATGGAGGACGACAGGCCAGTCTATTAGAAGGACTGGTGTCATTCCATCATGGAGGACGACAGGCCAGTCTATTAGAAGGACTGGTGTCATTCCATCATGGAGGAGGACAGGCCAGTCTATTAGAAGGACTGGGTCATTCCATCATGGAGGAGGACAGGCCAGTCTATTAGAAGGACTGGTGTCATTCCATCATGGAGGAGGACAGGCCAGTCTATTAGAAGGACTGGTGTCATTCCATCATGGAGGAGGACAGGCCAGTCTATTAGAAGGACTGGTGTCATTCCATCATGGAGGAGGACAGGCCAGTCTATTAGAAGGACTGGGTCATTCCATCATGGAGGACGACAGGCCAGTCTATTAGAAGGACTGGTGTCATTCCATCATGGAGGAGGACAGGCCAGTCTATTAGAAGGACTGGGTCATTCCATCATGGAGGAGGACAGGCCAGTCTATTAGAAGGACTGGGTCATTCCATCATGGAGGAGGACAGGCCAGTCTATTAGAAGGACTGGTGTCATTCCATCATGGAGGACGACAGGCCAGTCTATTAGAAGGACTGGGTCATTCCATCATGGAGGAGGACAGGCCAGTCTATTAGAAGGACTGGGTCATTCCATCATGGAGGAGGACAGGCCAGTCTATTAGAAGGACTGGGTCATTCCATCATGGAGGAGGACAGGCCAGTCTATTAGAAGGACTGGTGTCATTCCATCATGGAGGAGGACAGGCCAGTCTATTAGAAGGACTGGTGTCATTCCATCATGGAGGACGACAGGCCAGTCTATTAGAAGGACTGGGTCATTCCATCATGGAGGATGACAGGCCAGTCTATTAGAAGGACTGGGTCATTCCATCATGGAGGAGGACAGGCCAGTCTATTAGAAGGACTGGGTCATTCCATCATGGAGGACGACAGGCCAGTCTATTAGAAGGACTGGGTCATTCCATCATGGAGGACGACAGGCCAGTCTATTAGAAGGACTGGGTCATTCCATCATGGAGGACGACAGGCCAGTCTATTAGAAGGACTGGTGTCATTCCATCATGGAGGACGACAGGCCAGTCTATTAGAAGGACTGGTGTCATTCCATCATGGAGGAGGACAGGCCAGTCTATTAGAAGGACTGGGTCATTCCATCATGGAGGATGACAGTTTTATGACCTTAGGACCCGTCTGCCAACACCCTGCACTTCGCCTAAAGCTCCTCCCACTCCACCACCCCGGCCATGCCCTGTAGACCGCCGTGGCAGATGTTATGAGTAGTGTCAACATAGAAACTGGCTCTTCATAGCCAATACCGACAGACCTCAGCCTCCTAGCCAATACAGACAGACCTCAGCCTCCTAGCCAATACAGACAGACCTCAGCCTCCTAGCCAATACCGACAGACCTCAGCCTCCTAGCCAATACCGACAGACCTCATTCTCCTAGCCAATACAGACAGACCTCAGTCTCCTAGCCAATACCGACAGACCTCAGCCTCCTAGCCAATACCGACAGACCTCAGCCTCCTAGCCAATACAGACAGACCTCAGCCTCCTAGCCAATACCGACAGACCTCAGTCTCCTAGCCAATACCGACAGACCTCAGTCTCCTAGCCAATAGAGACAGACCTCAGCCTCCTAGCCAATAGAGACAGACTTTAAGCTCTTAGAGCGATGATGCTGACTGCTGTTTAGTTCATCAGTGGCTGTGAGATTCCATGTTTCTGTTTCTCTGGGCTGTGTAAATAGTGTGTGGGAGTGTTTACCAGCATCTCACACACACACACACACACACACACACACACACACACACACACACACACACACACGCACACACTAGACAGGCTGGTCTGCTGAGGGTTGAC
>NW_025536107.1:0-17500 GCF_020615455.1 Coregonus clupeaformis | reverse complement strand
CGCTTTTATCCAAAGCGACTTACAGTCATGCGCGCATAAATTTTTTTGTGTGTATGGGGTGGTCCCGGGGATCGAACCCACTACCTTGGCATTACAAGCGCCGTGCTCTACCAGCTGAGATACAGAGATAGATGTCATGACAAAGTATTGAGAAACTTTTGTTATTGACCAAATACTTATTTTCCACCATAATTTGCAAATAAATTCATAAAAATCCTACAATGTAGATTTTCTGGAATTTATTTTCCATTTTGTCTGATCATAGTTGACGTGTACCTATGATGAAAATTACAGGCCTCTCTCATCTTTTTCAGTGGGAGAACTTGCACAATTGGTGGCTGACTAAATACTTTTTTCCCCCACTGTATAGAACCTATTACATTCACATAACAGTCATTGTCATCACCATCTTACCGAGATGGACAATGATTCAAGAGTTTTATCCCAAGGTGAATGTATTTCCACTGGAGGGTCTGTGTGTATATTAGAAAAGCACTCTATCTATTCCACTGCTGTTTTTAAATGTGTCTGTTTTAGTGAACGCAGAGAATATGCAGAGAGGACACTTACATTTGACGCTTTCATTAAAGAACACTCAAATGACAGCCTTAAAACCACTCGTTATTTTGCTGATGCTTCTCTGCTCCCCTACGCTCCTCTCTCTCTGTGAAGAACGCTTAGACGTGCGTGGGCTCACCGCGCCTTTCTATTCAAGACGAAGCTGCCGCTACTTTTATGTTCAGGGAACAAAATAGTTTCTGTCAGACAGACTTAGAAGACTAAGTTGGACTAAGAAGACATTGATGACGTTCAAGCTAGACTGCAGTCAGGAAACCATCCCAATGGGGAAATAACATAGGGCAGGTCCTACACCACAAAGAAGCATTGTCCTAGCATAAGTCAACAGCTATTTTGATTGGGATTTGCATCAAGAAATTTGATTTGAATTCAATCATCAGTATCCAATTGAGACCTCTACAGTGCTTATTGAGGTTAATCAGCCTGTGTTCTGTTCTGTTCTACAGAGTTTAATCAGCCTGTTCTGTTCTACAGAGGTTAATCAGCCTGTCTTCTGTTCTGTTCTACAGAGGTTAATCAGCCTGTGTTCTGTTCTGTTCTACAGAGGTTAATCAGCCTGTGTTCTGTTCTGTTCTACAGAGTTTAATCAGCCTGTTCTGTTCTACAGAGGTTAATCAGCCTGTCTTCTGTTCTGTTCTACAGAGGTTAATCAGCCTCTGTTCTGTTCTGTTCTACAGAGGTTAATCAGCCTGTGTTCTGTTCTGTTCTACAGGGTTTAATCAGCCTGTGTTCTGTTCTGTTCTACAGAGTTTAATCAGCCTGTTCTGTTCTACAGAGGTTAATTAGCCTCTGTTCTGTTCTGTTCTACAGAGTTTAATCAGCCTGTGTTCTGTTCTGTTCTACAGAGGTTAATCAGCCTGTGTTCTGTTCTGTTCTACAGAGGTTAATCAGCCTGTTCTGTTCTACAGAGGTTAATCAGCCTGTTCTGTTCTACAGAGGTTAATCAGCCTGTTCTGTTCTACAGAGGTTAATCAGCCTGTTCTGTTCTACAGAGGTTAATCAGCCTCTGTTCTGTTCTGTTCTACAGAGGTTAATCAGCCTGTTCTGTTCTACAGAGGTTAATCAGCCTGTGTTCTGTTCTGTTTTGTTCTACAGAGGTTAATCAGCCTCTGTTCTGTTCTACAGAGTTTAATCAGCCTCTGTTCTGTTCTACAGAGGTTAATCAGCCTCTGTTCTGTTCTGTTCTACAGAGGTTAATCAGCCTGTGTTCTGTTCTACAGAGGTTAATCAGCCTGTTCTGTTCTACAGAGGTTGTAACTATTCTGTCTCGTTGGGCAGATTGAGGTCGGTAGCTGCCAGGAAAAACATTAGTGTTGTTGAGAATCTCCTAACAGTGTATCTTAACAGGAATTTATGATAATGCCTAAAATGTCAGGCTGTTCAGATGGGATGGAGTTTTGGCCTGACTGCTGACATCACTAGGAGGTATATTAGTTAATAGACCAATAAGAAAGAGAGTTCCAAACCTCTCTGCCAATAACAGACCACTCCCAGACAGTCCTAATTAATTTCTTGCTTGAGAAATTGCGCTTGAGAAATTGCTCTTTGCTAAGAAGCTATTTTTGTTTCTTCTTGACCATTTTAATTGAAAATAATCACACTAAGGTACTTAATTGTTACCCAGAAATTATTTGATATTGATATATTTTTTTTAAATGCTGCATTGGTCCTTTAACAGTGTCTCTTTAACATGGGAACATTGGTGTTGTTGAGAATCTCTTAAGTGTCTTTAACATGGGAACATTAGTGTTGTTGAGAATCTCTTAACGTTTGTGTTGTGGAGAATCAGGGTGATCATTATAACATAGCAAGACATTAATTTATGACAGCTGGTTATAATCATGACAGAGCAAGACATTAATTTATGACAGCTGGTTATAATCATGACAGAGCAAGACATTAATTTATGACAGCTGGTTATAATCATGACAGAGCAAGACATTAATTTATGACAGCTGGTTATAATCATGACAGAGCAAGACATTAATTTATGACAGCTGGTTATAATCATGACAGAGCAAGACATTAATTTATGACAGCTGGTTATAATCATGACAGAGCAAGACATTAATTTATGACAGCTGGTTATAATCATGACAGAGCAAGACATTAATTTATGACAGCTGGTTATAATCACGACAGAGCAAGACATTAATTTATGACAGCTGGTTATAATCATGACAGAGCAAGACATTAATTTATGACAGCTGGTTATAATCATGACAGAGCAAGACATTAATTTATGACAGCTGGTTATAATCATGACAGAGCAAGACATTAATTTATGACAGCTGGTTATAATCATGACAGAGCAAGACATTAATTTATGACAGCTGGTTATAATCATGACAGAGCAAGACATTAATTTATGACAGCTGGTTATAATCATGACAGAGCAAGACATTAATTTATGACAGCTGGTTATAATCATGACAGAGCAAGACATTAATTTATGACAGCTGGTTATAATCATGACAGAGCAAGACATTAATTTATGACAGCTGGTTATAATCACGACAGAGCAAGACATTAATTTATGACAGCTGGTTATAATCATGACAGAGCAAGACATTAATTTATGACAGCTGGTTATAATCATGACAGAGCAAGACATTAATTTATGACAGCTGGTTATAATCATGACAGAGCAAGACATTAATTTATGACAGCTGGTTATAATCATGACAGAGCAAGACATTAATTTATGACAGCTGGTTATAATCATGACAGAGCAAGACATTAATTTATGACAGCTGGTTATAATCATGACAGAGCAAGACATTAATTTATGACAGCTGGTTATAATCATGACAGAGCAAGACATTAATTTATGACAGCTGGTTATAATCATGACAGAGCAAGACATTAATTTATGACAGCTGGTTATAATCATGACAGAGCAAGACATTAATTTATGACAGCTGGTTATAATCATGACAGAGCAAGACATTAATTTATGACAGCTGGTTATAATCATGACAGAGCAAGACATTAATTTATGACAGCTGGTTATAATCACGACAGAGCAAGACATTAATTTATGACAGCTGGTTATAATCATGACAGAGCAAGACATTAATTTATGACAGCTGGTTATAATCATGACAGAGCAAGACATTAATTTATGACAGCTGGTTATAATCATGACAGAGCAAGACATTAATTTATGACAGCTGGTTATAATCATGACAGAGCAAGACATTAATTATGACAGCTGGTTATAATCGCGACAGAGCAAGACATTAATTTATGACAGCTGGTTATAATCATGACAGAGCAAGACATTAATTTATGACAGCTGGTTATAATCATGACAGAGCAAGACATTAATTTATGACAGCTGGTTATAATCGACAGAGCAAGACATTAATTTATGACAGCTGGTTATAATCATGACAGAGCAAGACATTAATTTATGACAGCTGGTTATAATCATGACAGAGCAAGACATTAATTTATGACAGCTGGTTATAATCAGACAGAGCAAGACATTAATTTATGACAGCTGGTTATAATCATGACAGAGCAAGACATTAATTTATGACAGCTGGTTATAATCATGACAGAGCAAGACATTAATTTACGACAGCTGGTTATAATCATGACAGAGCAAGACATTAATTTATGACAGCTGGTTATAATCATGACAGAGCAAGACATTAATTTATGACAGCTGGTTATAATTGTGACAGAGCAAGACATTAATTTATGACAGCTGGTTATAATCATGACAGAGCAAGACATTAATTTATGACAGCTGGTTATAATCATGACAGAGCAAGACATTAATTTACTGACAGCTGGTTATAATCATGACAGAGCAAGAATTAATTTATGACAGCTGGTTATAATCATGACAGAGCAAGACAAATTTATGACAGCTGGTTATAATCATGACAGAGCAAGACATTAATTTATGACAGCTGGTTATAATCGCGACAGAGCAAGACATTAATTTATGACAGCTGGTTATAATCATGACAGAGCAAGACATTAATTTATGACAGCTGGTTATAATCATGACAGAGCAAGACATCTAACTTATGACAGCTGGTTATAATCATGACAGAGCAAGACATTAATTTATGACAGCTGGTTATAATCACGACAGAGCAAGACATTAATTTATGACAGCTGGTTATAATCATGACAGAGCAAGACATTAATTTATGACAGCTGGTTATAATCAGGACAGAGCAAGACATTAATTTATGACAGCTGGTTATAATCATGACAGAGCAAGACATTAATTTATGACAGCTGGTTATAATCGCGACAGAGCAAGACATTAATTTATGACAGCTGGTTATAATCATGACAGAGCAAGACATTAATTTATGACAGCTGGTTATAATCATGACAGAGCAAGACATTAATTTATGACAGCTGGTTATAATCATGACAGAGCAAGACATTAATTTATGACAGCTGGTTATAATCATGACAGAGCAAGACATTAATTATGACAGCTGGTTATAATCATGACAGAGCAAGACATTAATTTATGACAGCTGGTTATAATCGCGACAGAGCAAGACATTAATTTATGACAGCTGGTTATAATCATGACAGAGCAAGACATTAATTTATGACAGCTGGTTATAATCCGACAGAGCAAGACATTAATTTATGACAGCTGGTTATAATCATGACAGAGCAAAGACATTAATTTATGACAGCTGGTTATAATCATGACAGAGCAAGACATTAATTTATGACAGCTGGTTATAATCATGACAGAGCAAGACATTAATTTATGACAGCTGGTTATAATCATGATAGAGCAAGACATTAATTTATGACAGCTGGTTATAATCATGACAGAGCAAGACATTAATTTATGACAGCTGGTTATAATCATGACAGAGCAAGACATTAATTTATGACAGCTGGTTATAATCATGACAGAGCAAGACATTAATTTATGACAGCTGGTTATAATCATGACAGAGCAAGACATTAATTTATGACAGCTGGTTATAATCATGACAGAGCAAGACATTAATTGACAGCTGGTTATAATCATGACAGAGCAAGACATTAATTTATGACAGCTGGTTATAATCATGACAGAGCAAGACATTAATTTATGACAGCTGGTTATAATCGTGACAGAGCAAGACATTAATTTATGACAGCTGGTTATAATCATGACAGAGCAAGACATTAATTTATGACAGCTGGTTATAATCATGACAGAGCAAGACATTAATTTATGACAGCTGGTTATAATCATGACAGAGCAAGACATTAATTTATGACAGCTGGTTATAATCATGACAGAGCAAGACATTAATTTATGACAGCTGGTTATAATCACGACAGAGCAAGACATTAATTTATGACAGCTGGTTATAATCATGACAGAGCAAGACATTATTTATGACAGCTGGTTATAATCGTGACAGAGCAAGACATTAATTTATGACAGCTGGTTATAATCGCGACAGAGCAAGACATTAATTTATGACAGCTGGTTATAATCGACAGAGCAAGACATTAATTTATGACAGCTGGTTATAATCGCGACAGAGCAAGACATTTATGACAGCTGGTTATAATCATGACAGAGCAAGACATTAATTTATGACAGCTGGTTATAATCATGACAGAGCAAGACATTAATTTATGACAGCTGGTTATAATCACGACAGAGCAAGACATTAATTTATGACAGCTGGTTATAATCATGACAGAGCAAGACATTAATTTATGACAGCTGGTTATAATCATGACAGAGCAAGACATTAATTTATGACAGCTGGTTATAATCACTGACAGAGCAAGACATTAATTTATGACAGCTGGTTATAATCGTGACAGAGCAAGACATTAATTTATGACAGCTGGTTATAATCATGACAGAGCAAGACATTAATTTATGACAGCTGGTTATAATCATGACAGAGCAAGACATTAATTTACGACAGCTGGTTATAATCATGACAGAGCAAGACATTAATTTACGACAGCTGGTTATAATCATGACAGAGCAAGACATTAATTTATGACAGCTGGTTATAATCATGACAGAGCAAGACATTAATTTATGACAGCTGGTTATAATCATGACAGAGCAAGACATTAATTTATGACAGCTGGTTATAATCATGACAGAGCAAGACATTAATTTTGACAGCTGGTTATAATCATGACAGAGCAAGACATTAATTTATGACAGCTGGTTATAACCGCGACAGAGCAAGACATTAATTTATGACAGCTGGTTATAATCATGACAGAGCAAGACATTAATTTATGACAGCTGGTTATAATCATGACAGAGCAAGACATTAATTTATGACAGCTGGTGTATAATCATGACAGAGCAAGACATTAATTTGTGACAGCTGGTTATAATCGTGACAGAGCAAGACATTAATTTCTCTCCTCTCATAGTGCTGTCGTGTCTTCTGGACATTTCATCTTCATTTCATCTGGCAACAAGATTAAATGTATTTTTTCAAATGAATGGAAAATGGCCTCAGATATCAATGTGTCTTCAGGGTGCTGCTAATGGCCTCAGATATCAATGTGTCTTCAGGGTGCTGCTAATGGCCTCAGATATCAATGTGTCTTCAGGGTGCTGCTAATGGCCTCAGATATCAATGTGTCTTCAGGGTGCTGCTAATGGCCTCAGATATCAATGTGTCTTCAGGGTGCTGCTAATGGCCTATATCTCAGCTCCAGTGTATATCTCAGCTCCAGTGTATATAACAGCTCCAGTGTATATCTCAGCTCCAGTGTATATCTCAGCTCCAGTGTATATCTCAGCTCCAGTGTATATCTCAGCTCCAGTGTATTATCTCAGCTCCAGTGTATATAACAGCTCCAGTGTATATCTCAGCTCCAGTGTATATAACAGCTCCAGTGTATATCTCAGCTCCAGTGTATATCTCAGCTCCAGTGTATTATCTCAGCTCCAGTGTATTATCTCAGCTCCAGTGTATATCTCAGCTCCAGTGTATATAACAGCTCCAGTGTATACTCGCTCCAGTGTATTATCTCAGCTCCAGTGTATTATCTCAGCTCCAGTGTATTATCTCAGCTCCAGTGTATATCTCAGCTCCAGTGTATATCTCAGCTCCAGTGTATATCTCAGCTCCAGTGTATATCTCAGCTCCAGTGTATTATCTAAGCTCCAGTGTATATCTCAGCTCAGTGTATATCTCAGCTCCAGTGTATATCTCAGCTCCAGTGTATATAACAGCTCCAGTGTATATCTCAGCTCCAGTGTATTATCTCAGCTCCAGTGTATTATCTCAGCTCCAGTGTATATCTCAGCTCCAGTGTATATAACAGCTCCAGTGTATATCTCAGCTCCAGTGTATTATCTCAGCTCCAGTGTATTATCTCAGCTCCAGTGTATTATCTCAGCTCCAGTGTATATCTCAGCTCCAGTGTATATCTCAGCTCCAGTGTATATCTCAGCTCCAGTGTATATCTCAGCTCCAGTGTATTATCAAGCTCCAGTGTATATCTCAGCTCCAGTGTATATCTCAGCTCCAGTGTATATCTCAGCTCCAGTGTATATAACAGCTCCAGTGTATATCTCAGCTCCAGTGTATTATCTCAGCTCCAGTGTATTATCTCAGCTCCAGTGTATATCTCAGCTCCAGTGTATCAGCTCCAGTGTATATCTCAGCTCCAGTGTATTATCTCAGCTCCAGTGTATTATCTCAGCTCCAGTGTATTATCTCAGCTCCAGTGTATATCCAGCTCCAGTGTATATCTCAGCTCCAGTGTATATCTCAGCTCCAGTGTATTATCTAAGCTCCAGTGTATATCTCAGCTCCAGTGTATATCTCAGCTCCAGTGTATATCTCAGCTCCAGTGTATATCTCAGCTCCAGTGTATATCTAAGCTCCAGTGTATATCTCAGCTCCAGTGTATATCTCAGCTCCAGTGTATATCTCAGCTCTAGTGTATCAGCTCCAGTGTATATCTCAGCTCCAGTGTATATCTCAGCTCCAGTGTATTATCTCAGCTCCAGTGTATTATCTCAGCTCCAGTGTATTATCTCAGCTCCAGTGTATTATCTCAGCTCCAGTGTATATCTCAGCTCCAGTGTATATAACAGCTCCAGTGTATATCTCAGCTCCAGTGTATTATCTCAGCTCCAGTGTATTATCTCAGCTCCAGTGTATATCTCAGCTCCAGTGTATTATCTCAGCTCCAGTGTATTATCTCAGCTCCAGTGTATATCTCAGCTCCAGTGTATATAACAGCTCCAGTGTATATCTCAGCTCCAGTGTATTATCTCAGCTCCAGTGTATTATCTCAGCTCCAGTGTATTATCTCAGCTCCAGTGTATATCTCAGCTCCAGTGTATATCTCAGCTCCAGTGTATATCTCAGCTCCAGTGTATATCTCAGCTCCAGTGTATTATCTAAGCTCCAGTGTATATCTCAGCTCCAGTGTATATCTCAGCTCCAGTGTATATCTCAGCTCCAGTGTATATAACAGCTCCAGTGTATATCCAGCTCCAGTGTATTATCTCAGCTCCAGTGTATTATCTCAGCTCCAGTGTATATCTCAGCTCCAGTGTATATAACAGCTCCAGTGTATATCTCAGCTCCAGTGTATTATCTCAGCTCCAGTGTATTATCTCAGCTCCAGTGTATTATCTCAGCTCCAGTGTATATCTCAGCTCCAGTGTATATCTCAGCTCTAGTGTATATCTCAGCTCCAGTGTATATCTCAGCTCTAGTGTATTATCTAAGCTCCAGTGTATATCTCAGCTCCAGTGTATATCTCAGCTCCAGTGTATATCTCAGCTCCAGTGTATATACAGCTCCAGTGTATATCTCAGCTCCAGTGTATTATCTCAGCTCCAGTGTATTATCTAGCTCCAGTGTATATCTACCAGTGTATATAACAGCTCCAGTGTATATCTCAGCTCCAGTGTATTATCTCAGCTCCAGTGTATTATCTCAGCTCCAGTGTATTATCTCAGCTCCAGTGTATATCTCAGCTCCAGTGTATATCTCAGCTCCAGTGTATATCTCAGCTCCAGTGTATTATCTAAGCTCCAGTGTATATCTCAGCTCCAGTGTATATCTCAGCTCCAGTGTATCTCAGCTCCAGTGTATATCTCAGCTCCAGTGTATCTAAGCTCCAGTGTATATCTCAGCTCCAGTGTATATCTCAGCTCCAGTGTATATCTCAGCTCCAGTGTATATAACAGCTCCAGTGTATATCTCAGCTCCAGTGTATATCTCAGCTCCAGTGTATTATCTCAGCCCAGTGTATTATCTCAGCTCCAGTGTATTATCTCAGCTCCAGTGTATATCTCAGCTCCAGTGTATATCTCAGCTCCAGTGTATATCTCAGCTCCAGTGTATATCTCAGCTCCAGTGTATATTTCAGCTCCAGTGTATATCTCAGCTCCAGTGTATATCTCAGCTCCAGTGTATATCTCAGCTCCAGTGTGTTATCTCAGCTCCAGTGTATTATCTTAGCTCCAGTGTATACTCAGCTCCAGTGTATATCTCAGCTCCAGTGTATATCTCAGCTCCAGTGTATATCTCTGCTCCAGTGTATATCTCAGCTCCAGTGTATATTCTCAGCTCCAGTGTATTATCTCAGCTCCAGTGTATATCTCAGCTCCAGTGTATATCTCAGCTCCAGTGTATTATCTCAGCTCCAGTGTATATCTCAGCTCCAGTGTATATCTCTGGCTCCAGTGTATATCTTAGCTCCAGTGTATATCTCAGCTCCAGTGTATATAACAGCTCCAGTGTATATCTCAGCTCCAGTGTATATAACAGCTCCAGTGTATATCTCAGCTCCAGTGTATATCTCAGCTCCAGTGTATATCTCAGCTCCAGTGTATATCTCAGCTCCAGTGTATATTCTCAGCTCCAGTGTATATCTCAGCTCCAGTGGATAGCTCAGCTCCAGTGTATATCTCAGCTCCAGTGTATATCTCCAGTGTGGATATTCAGTCTCAGTGTATATCTCAGCTCCAGTGTATATCTCAGCTCCAGTGTATATTCAGCTCCAGTGTATTATCTCAGCTCCAGTGTATATGTAGCTCCAGTGTAGTATATAACAGCCCAGTGTATATCTCGGCTCCAGTGTATATCTCAGCTCCAGTGTATATTCTCAGCTCCAGTGTATGTAACAGCTCCAGTGTATATCTCAGCTCCAGTGTATATAACAGCTCCAGTGTATATCTCAGCTCCAGTGTATATCTCAGCTCCAGTGTATATCTCAGCTCCAGTGTATATCTCAGCTCCAGTGTATATAACAGCTCCAGTGTATATCTCAGCTCCAGTGTATATTCCCAGCTCTAGTGTATTATCTCAGTCTCCAGTGTATTATCTCAGCTCCAGTGTATATCTCAGCTCCAGTGTATATCTCAGCTCCAGTGTATATAACAGCTCCAGTGTATATCTCAGCTCCAGTGTATTATCTCAGCTCCAGTGTATTATCTCAGCTCCAGTGTATATCTCAGCTCCAGTGTATTATCTAAGCTCCAGTGTATATCTCAGCTCCAGTGTATATTCCCAGCTCCAGTGTATATCTCAGCTCCAGTGTATATTCAGCTCCAGTGTATATAACAGCTCCAGTGTATATCTCAGCTCCAGTGTATTGTCTCAGCTCCAGTGTATTATCTCAGCTCCAGTGTATTATCTCAGCTCCAGTGTATATCTCAGCTCCAGTGTATATCTCAGCTCCAGTGTATATTCAGCTCCAGTGTAATATCTAAGCTCCAGTGTATATCTCAGCTCCAGTGTATATCTCAGCTCCAGTGTATATCCAGCTCCAGTGTATAACAGCTCCAGTGTATATCTCAGCTCCAGTGTATATCTCATCTCCAGTGTATTATCTCAGCTCCAGTGTATATCTCAGCTCCAGTGTATATCAGATCCAGTGTATATTCAGCTCCAGTGTATATCTCAGCTCCAGTGTGTATCTCAGCTCCAGTGTATTATCTCAGCTCCAGTGTATATCTCAGCTCCAGTGTATATAACAGCTCCAGTGTATATCTCAGCTCCAGTGTATTATCTCAGCTCCAGTGTATTATCTCAGCTCCAGTGTATTATCTCAGCTCCAGTGTATATCTCAGCTCCAGTGTATATCTCAGCTCCAGTGTATATCTCAGCTCCAGTGTATTATCTAAGCTCCAGTGTATATCTCAGCTCCAGTGTATATCTCAGCTCCAGTGTATATCTCAGCTCCAGTGTATATCTCAGCTCCAGTGTATATCTCAGCTCCAGTGTATATCAGCTCCAGTGTATTATCTAAGCTCCAGTGTATATCTCAGCTCCAGTGTATATCTCTAGCTCCAGTGTATATCTCAGCTCCAGTGTATATCTCAGCTCCAGTGTATATCTCAGCTCCAGTGTATATAACAGCTCCAGTGTATATCTCAGCTCCAGTGTATATCTCAGCTCCAGTGTATATCAGCTCCAGTGTATTATCTCAGCTCCAGTGTATTATCTCAGCTCCAGTGTATTATCTCAGCTCCAGTGTATATCTCAGCTCCAGTGTATATCTCAGCTCCAGTGTATATCTCAGCTCCAGTGTATATCTCAGCTCCAGTGTATATTTCAGCTCCAGTGTATTATCTCAGCTCCAGTGTATTATCCAGCTCCAGTGTATATAACAGCTCCAGTGTATATAACAGCTCCAGTGTATATCTCAGCTCCAGTGTATATCTCAGCTCCAGTGTATATCTCAGCTCCAGTGTATTATTCAGCTCCAGTGTATATCTCAGCTCCAGTGTATATCTCAGCTCCAGTGTATTATCTCAGCTCCAGTGTATATCTCAGCTCCAGTGTATATCTCAGCTCCAGTGTATATAACAGCTCCAGTGTATATCTCAGCTCCAGTGTATATAACAGCTCCAGTGTATATCTGAGCTCCAGTGTATATCTCAGCTCCAGTGTATATTCAGCTCCAGTGTATATCTCAGCTCCAGTGTATATTCAGCTCCAGTGTATATCAGCCCAGTGTATAGCTCAGCCCAGTGTATATCTCAGCTCCAGTGTATATCTCCAGTGTATATTAGCTCCAGTGTATATCTCAGCTCCAGTGTATACCCAGCTCCAGTGTATATTCAGTCCAGTGTATTATCTCAGCTCCAGTGTATATGTTCGGCTCCAGTGTATATAACAGCTCCAGTGTATATCAGCTCAGTGTATATTCAGCTCCAGTGTATATCTCAGCTCCAGTGTATATAACAGCTCCAGTGTATATCCAGCTCCAGTGTATATAACAGCTCCAGTGTATATCTCAGCTCCAGTGTATATCTCAGCTCCAGTGTATATCTCAGCTCCAGTGTATATCTCAGCTCCAGTGTATATCTCAGCTCCAGTGTATATCTCTGCTCCAGTGTATATCTCAGCTCCAGTGTATATCTCAGCTCCAGTGTATATCTCAGCTCCAGTGTATTATCTCAGCTCCAGTGTATATCTCAGCTCCAGTGTATATCTCAGCTCCAGTGTATATCTCAGCTCCAGTGTATATCTGCCCAGTGTATATAACAGCTCCAGTGTATATCTCAGCTCCAGTGTATAGCTCGGCCCAGTGTATATTCTCAGCTCCAGTGTATATACAGCTCCAGTGTATATCTCAGCTCCAGTGTATATAACAGCTCCAGTGTATATCTCAGCTCCAGTGTATCCAGCTCCAGTGTATATAACAGCTCCAGTGTATATCTCAGCTCCAGTGTATATCTCTGTACTCCTGAGTGGCGCAGTGGTTCAAGGCACTGCATCGCAGTGCTAACTGTGCCACCAGATCCTGGTTCGAATCCAGGTTGTCGCAGCCGGCCGCAACCGGGAGACTCATGGGCGGCGCACAATTGGCCCAGCGGTCGCCCAGGGTAGGGGAGGGAATGGCCGGCAGGGATGTAGCTCGTTGATAGAGCATGGCGCTTGCTAACGCCAGGGTTGTGGGTTCGCTTTCACGGGGGCCAGTATAAAAAAATATGTATTCACTAACTGTAAGTCGCTTCTGGATAAGAGCGTCTGCTAAATGACTAAAATGTAAATGTAAATCTCAGCTCCAGTGTATATCTCAGCTCCAGTGTATATCTCAGCTCCAGTGTATATAACAGCTCCAGTGTATATCTCAGCTCCAGTGTATATCTCAGCTCCAGTGTATACTAGCTCCAGTGTATATCGCTCCAGTGTATATCGCTCAGTGTATATCTCAGCTCCAGTGTATTATCTCAGCTCCAGTGTATATCTCAGCTCCAGTGTATATTCAGCTCCAGTGTATATAACAGCTCCAGTGTATATCTCAGCTCCAGTGTATATAACAGCTCCAGTGTATATCTCAGCTCCAGTGTATATCTCAGCTCCAGTGTATATCTCAGCTCCAGTGTATATCTCAGCTCCAGTGTATATCTCACTCCAGTGTATATCTCAGCTCCAGTGTATATAACAGCTCCAGTGTATATCTCAGCTCCAGTGTATATTCAGCTCCAGTGTATATCTCAGCTCCAGTGTATTATCTCAGCTCCAGTGTATATCTCAGCTCCAGTGTATATCTCAGCTCCAGTGTATATCTCAGCTCCAGTGTATTATCTCAGCTCCAGTGTATATCCCAGCTCCAGTGTATATCTCAGCTCCAGTGTATATAACAGCTCCAGTGTATATAACGCCCCAGTGTATATAACAGCTCCAGTGTATATTCAGCTCCAGTGTATATCTCAGCTCCAGTGTATATCTCAGCTCCAGTGTATATTCAGCTCCAGTGTATATCTCAGTTCCAGTGTATATCTCAGCTCCAGTTTATATCTCAGCTCCAGTGTATATCTCCAGTGTATATCTCAGCTCCAGTGTATATCTCAGCTCCAGTGTATATCTCAGCTCCAGTGTATATCTCAGCTCCAGTGTATATCTCAGCTCCAGTGTATATTCAGCTCCAGTGTATTATCTCAGCTCCAGTGTATATGTCAGCTCCAGTGTATATAACAGCTCCAGTGTATATCTCAGCTCCAGTGTATATCTCAGCTCCAGTGTATATAACAGTCCAGTGTATATCTCAGCTCCAGTGTATATAACAGCTCCAGTTATATTCCAGCTCCAGTGTATATTCAGCTCCAGTGTATATCTCAGCTCCAGTGTATATCCAGCTCCAGTGTATATCCCAGCTCCAGTGTATATCAGCTCCAGTGTATATTCAGCTCCAGTGTATTATCTCAGCTCCAGTGTATATCTCAGCTCCAGTGTATATTCAGCTCCAGTGTAGATCTCAGCTCCAGTGTATATCTCGGCTCCAGTGTATAAACAGCTCCAGTGTATAGCTCGGCCCAGTGTATAGCTCTGCCCAGTGTATATCTCAGCTCCAGTGTATAGCCTGCCCAGTGTATATCTCAGCTCCAGTGTATATAACAGCTCCAGTGTATATCTCAGCTCCCAGTGTATATAACAGCTCCAGTGTATATCCAGCTCCAGTGTATATCTCAGCTCCAGTGTATATAACAGCTCCAGTGTATATCTCAGCTCCAGTGTATATCTCTGTACTCCTGAGTGGCGCAGTGGTTCAAGGCACTGCACGCAGTGCTAACTGTGCCACTAGATCCTGGTTCGATCCAGGCTCCGCAGCCGGCCGCAACCGGGAGACTCATGGGCGGCGCACACTTGGCCCGAGCGTCGCCCAGGGTAGGGGAGGGAATGGCCGGCAGGGATGTAGCTCAGTTGATAGAGCATGGCGCTTGCAACGCCATGGTTGTGGGTTCGCTTCACGGGGGCCAGTATAAAAAATATGTATTCACTAACTCTAAGTCGCTCTGGATAAGAGCCTCTGCTAAATGACTAAAATGTAAATGTAAATCTCAGCTCCAGTGTATATCTCAGCTCCAGTGTATATCTCAGCTCCAGTGTATATCTCAGCTCCAGTGTATATAACAGCTCCAGTGTATATTCTGCTCCAGTGTATATCTCAGCTCCAGTGTATATCTCAGCTCCAGTGTATATTCAGCTCCAGTGTATATCTCAGCTCCAGTGTATATCTCAGCTCCAGTGTATTATCTCAGCTCCAGTGTATATTCAGCTCCAGTGTATATCTCAGCTCCAGTGTATATCTCAGCTCCAGTGTATATAACAGCTCCAGTGTATATCTCAGCTCCAGTGTATATTCAGCTCCAGTGTATATCTCAGCTCCAGTGTATATCTCAGCTCCAGTGTATATCTCAGCTCCAGTGTATATCCAGCTCCAGTGTATATCCCAGCTCCAGTGTATATGGCAGCTCCAGTGTATATCTCGGCCCAGTGTATTATCTCAGCTCCAGTGTATTATCTCAGCTCCAGTGTATATCTCAGCTCCAGTGTATATCTCAGCTCCAGTGTATATCTCAGCTCCAGTGTATTATCTGAGCTCCAGTGTATATCTCTGCCCAGTGTATATAACAGCTCCAGTGTATATAACAGCTCCAGTGTATATCTCAGCTCCAGTGTATATCTCAGCTCCAGTGTATATCTCAGCTCCAGTGTATATCTCAGCTCCAGTGTATTATCTCAGCTCCAGTGTATATCTCGGCTCCAGTGTATATAACAGCTCCAGTGTATATAACAGCTCCAGTGTATATCTCAGCTCCAGTGTATATCTCGGCTCCAGTGTATATCTCAGCTCCAGTGTATATCTCAGCTCCAGTGTATATCTCAGCTCCAGTGTATATCTCTGTACTCTGAGTGGCGTAGTGGTTCAAGGCACTGCATCGCAGTGCTAACTCTGCCACAAGATCCTGGTTCGAATCCAGGCTCTGCCGCAGCCGGCCGCAACCGGGAGACTCATGGGCGGCGCACACTTGGCCCAGCGCCGTCCCAGGGTAGGGGAGGGAATGGCCGGCAGGGATGTAGCTCAGTTGATAGAGCATGGCGCTTTGCAACGCCAGGGTTGTGGGTTCGCTTTCCCACGGGGGCCAGTATAAAAAAAATATGTATTCACTAAACTGTAAGTCGCTTCTGGATAAGAGCGCCTGCTAAATGACTAAAATGTAAATGTAAATCTCAGCTCCAGTGTATATCTCAGCTCCAGTGTATATCTCAGCTCCAGTGTATATCTCAGCTCCAGTGTATATAACAGCTCCAGTGTATATCTCAGCTCCAGTGTATATCTCAGCTCCAGTGTATATCTCTGCTCCAGTGTATATCTCTAGCTCCAGTGTATATCTCAGCTCCAGTGTATATCTCAGCCCAGTGTATTATCTCAGCTCCAGTGTATATCTCAGCTCCAGTGTATATAACAGCTCCAGTGTATATTTCAGCTCCAGTGTATATAACAGCTCCAGTGTATATCTCAGCTCCAGTGTATATCTCAGCTCCAGTGTATATCTCGTCTCCAGTGTATATTCAGTCAGTGTATATCTCAGCTCCAGTGTATATCTCAGCTCCAGTGTATATCTCAGCTCCAGTGTATATAACAGCTCCAGTGTATATCTCGGCTCCAGTGTATTATCTCGGCTCCAGTGTATTATCTCAGCTCCAGTGTATATCTCAGCTCCAGTTTTTTTTAATTTTTTTATTTCACCTTTATTTAACCAGGTAAGCTAGTTGAGAACAGGTTCTCATTTACAACTGCGACCTGGCCAAGATAAAGCATAGAAGTGCAATAAAACAACAACACAGAGTTACATATGGGGTAAAAACATAAAGTCAGAAATACAACAGAAAATATATATACAGTGTGTGCAAATGTAGCAAGTTATGGAGGTAAGGCAATAAATAGGCTATAGTGCAGAATAATTACAATAGTATTAACACTGGAATGATAGATGTGCAAGAGATTATGTGCAAATAGAGATACAGGGGTGCAAAATGAGCAAAATAAATAACAACATAGGGATGAGGTAGTTGGGTGGGCTAATTTCAGATGGGCTGTGTACAGGTGCAGTGATCGGTAAGGTGCTCTGACAACTGATGCTTAAAGTTATTGAGGGAGATAAGAGTCTCCAGCTTCAGAG